>NC_056731.1:1298724808-1298907308 GCF_019279795.1 Protopterus annectens
CAAGTTGCACTGGAATCACAGGGATATCCATGGTAACAACATAAATGGCATGGAACAGTCGATAATGAAGAAATGTATAGTCAACAGCATCATAAAAGCAATATATGTTACAACACAGAGATTATCTTACATAGGTTGTCAGTAGCAAGCAAACCTAAATGTTTAAAAAGCTAGGCCTTACCACACAGCTATGAGATTCAAACCTATAAACACCAAGTAGGAGTGCAATTACTGGCATCACCTGCAGCAGTAACCCTTCAGCTATGTCACATTCTAAGGATTACCTGTCTATCAAGTGTGATTACAACACTCACTGATATTGAATACATGACGACCTGCATTCCTCTCATATTTTTCTAACTCAGTCTAGAAGTAATGCATCTTAATAAATAGTACTGAATATGTAAGACTAAGCTTACATATATTCTATTACAGTAAGTATTGCAAGGGAATCACGTATACACCTGTAATAAGAAACTACTTTGCATGTTAACATCTCGAACTGTTGCGAACAATGAAGAAATGCATAGTCATCTGCTGTCTATGCTCTGCAAGCATTAATGCACACTGACAATGAAACAAGTATATAGATTATTGCAAATCCCAGTACAAAACATTGCAACCTACTCACATTATGTGAAGTTCATCAAAAAAACTTTGTTCAAAGCTACGCTTCATAACAATGCTTTAATGGATTTTGAAGCCAAGACAATCAACCACCATTTTCAGTTGAACTAATGGGGTTCCTATCAAGTAGTCGAACTTTTTAAAGTTCGAACCACATATGGTCAAGACCATACATTTGAATTTGTAAAAATTTGAGTGTTTCAATGGAAATCTCTGTAAGTGGAGGTTTCCATTCACATCAATGTGGTGTGATCTTGGAGTTGGTGTATTTAAGTAGCGGGGTGTGGGGGTGCTGGGGGGGCTTACACCCCTGCTTACAAGTTTTTTTTTTACATAGTCGAACTTCCTTAACTTCGAACATAATGGTTTGACCATTAGGTGTCTGGAGTTACGGAACTTCGACTATGTAATATAGACCCGAATTAATGGACATCACAGGAGCCTTCATGTTGGCATAGCTTCTGTTAATGAATAACACTCTTAATGGGATGTCTCAAATACATGCAGTCCTTAACACATGCTGTTACTTAAAAATCCTGCAAACCTGCATCTCTGGCCCAGCTTATTTGTGGATAACTTCAAGATGTGCAGTAAGATGATCATCAGTAATTAAATAGTACATTTTATTTTCATTACAATCACCCTACTGATAGTGATATATATGAAAATGGAATATTTATGGTCCCCACTTCATTGTGTCACCACATATGTTCAGTAAATGATAACAATAATTACTAGATGTTAAGGTGTGGATTATGGCACTTACTGTAGGCTACTGCAGAGATCTTGTTTGGAAGGTCATTAACAGTCCCTATAATGAAGATTATCATATTGATGCCAGACCTGCACATCAGTCCTGTAGATCCAGTACATCCTTGGATCTTACATGTAATCCAGTTCCATACGTTGATCTGACTGAAGTTTCTCTGGCATGCCCACATTCTATGTTTGTGTCCCATATAGACTGTCAGAATATACATTTTTTAATTGAATGATGTAGTGAATTATTACACCAATGAAATGCTTTCTTACAATATTTAAAAGGTTGTGGTTTTTTCATTGTATATGTCTGAAGAAGCCGAAAGGTGAAAGCACTTACATGTGAGAATAAACCCTGGACTGTTTTATTTAGCCCACGTATTATTGAACTATTGCTTTTGCTGCTTTTTTGCTGCCTTAACAAATTCTCGCTTGAGGACCAATGTGCTTGATTCCTGTGGATGCTTAGAGTATTATTTTGGATTATTCAGTTGTTCATACCCACAGGTCTCTTTACCTTCTGGTGTGGTACCTGTTTACTTCTCTACCATTCCTATTGTTTATACAATTTACAAATTAGTATTTTTATTATTTGCTCTATTTTCTTCTTCCTATTATGAAATAGTACTGCCCCCCCATTCCCTTTACTTCCATATCATAGTCTTCCAAAATTCTGAAGACTCCCCTGTATTTTATAAACTCCCTTGAATTTGGCTTGTAGTTCCCTACAAATTCATCCCATTCCATTCTCCTTCCCCATCTTCACATTTGTTCCCTAAAATAAACCTTTGTCTATCCTTCCCACCATTTTTAGTGTCGATTGCTAGCCCCACTTTGGCTAATCCTGTAGGACAAACCACAAACTTCCAATATAAGAGTTTTTTCCCATTCACTACCTTCAAGATCTTGTCATACATTTGCCTCAAAGGCAGCATATAAAATTCATTGGTCAAAGTCTGTGACCACTGGTTCAGCGTTTGTACATTATGACTAACTCCTGCTTATCCAAGTGATATCCATTTACATTTGGAACTGTTACTATCATTTTGTACATAATATGTCATCTTAAGTTATGCTGCTCTAATATATAATTGCAAATGTGGCACAGCCCATCTTCCATCTTCTACTGCCAATGTCATGATGTACTCATCAACTTGAAGGCCCTTTCCTTCCAAAACGTATCTTATTATAGCCTTTTTTAGCTGTTCCCATACAGCCTCCCCTCAAGTTAAACATACATGGCTAGGCTGAATAAAATATCAAATGAACAATAAACAGCTTTCCCACTGCACTCTTTAATCTAAGTCTGCCTTTACTACCTTCCATTTATTTATTATATTAGCTATCTTACTCTTAACTCTTTTCATGAATCATTTGGAGAGTCCCCTGAATTTTTCTGAATTTTTTGTTATTCATTCTCTTAAGTATTTTACAGTGTAATAAATAAAATGTGATCTGTTCTTTGTCCCTTCAAAGATGTGATTCATACATTTAAAAGACCAGCATGAGCTACCGTGATATCATTTTAAATGAATATTTATAGGGCTTGCAAATGATGCCTTGCAGTTAAAGCAGAGGATTAAGCCTCCAGGCTCTGAATCATGTTCTTACAGGGAATGTGAACTATTACCTTTGAAAGGAAACTGGTGCTTCTGAAATGGCGAGAACACTCTATGTCAGCTGAACAGGTAGGGTAAAGTAACTGACAGAGGCAAAAAGAAGTGAAGGAAGCAAATACATTAAAACCTAAGGAAGCAACTGCCCAAGTAAGGCCTGTTCTGTGGACCATAAAAGCCATTCATCTGATGCCCATTATGAACTCTTCTGGTCCACACTGACTATATTCAAATTCTGCAGCTTCCAATCCCTATCATCTGTCAACATTATCTCATTATGAGAAATGTTCCTCATTTTGAGTTATAAAAATTCCATGCTCCACATTTTTCCATATTGAAAAGATCTGTCACATGTTAATTCTTAACATTTTTTTAACAAACATGCATGGTAAATAATACTGAATCATATTAATTTATCAACCTATCAGCTCAGTGAGGATATGGAAAATATCTATAACACAGACCAGACCCCTTTTCTAACCAATGAAGGTGAGGAAGCAGTCAGTCAACCCAAATGATATTAGGAAGCAAAACATTCTATATATCTTAAAGGACGTACTTATAAACATCTCTTGAAGGAAACTTGTTTCAAAGACAGTGGTTAAAAACAGTTACTTCATTGTAAGTCAAACTGAAACCAAGTTTGCTTCTTTTCTTTACCATTGTCAAATAAAAATACATTTGCAATTGTTTCCAAAAGCTCACTAAGCAGTTTATTCTATGATTATGGTAAACAATATATTCCTATACTGTAAATATGATTATTGTAAATACATTCATTTGCAGTAAATAAACTACTATAGTGTCAAGATGTTGCTAATTGCTAACTGCTCTACAACATAGCTTTGAAATGAATCTGAGACAAGTCTCAACAGAATTAGGGAAAAATCCAGAAATAATCAGCAACAATTAGGTACACATTTAAAATATTAACACTATTAATCTGAGATATTGACATAATAACAGAATATGAATTAATACTCACTTTCTGAATTAAAAGTGGTGTAAACCTCTAATTATTGTCATTACTTATTAAATGCAATTTAGTACATTTTTCCAAAAGTCACTAATTTAAGGAGGGAGTAAGAGGAATGGAGCTGAAACTGGAGTCAAAATCAGGGACAGTTTTAGGCATGTTCTGCAGATTATCACAATGGCTCTTCAATGTACTGTTTTCAGTATGCTATACTGTATGTAATTAACTGCTAATTGATGTAATATCTGTATATAACATGTTAAATTTTTGTCCTTGGCTAAAAAGAGTTTGTTGACCAATCTGCTAACCTGGTTAACAAAATGGAATACAATAAATAAATAAATAACTAAATAAATAAATAATTGAGCTGCTTTTGATAGCGTGTACAGTATGACTTTGAGGAATATGTTAATTAACCAGACAGTATTCCTACATTGCCCCAAAATGAGACACTTTTTTCCAAAACAGTGGGCTCATATCTATCTGCCTATCTACACACACACACACACACACACACACACACACACACACACACACACACACACACACACACACACACACACACATTTTCTTCATACATCCATGTTGCAGTGTTTACCCTCATCTAGTGTAGTCCTCATTAGGATCACGTTTTAGAGTGTTTACCACACTTGCATTTCTAAGACTCCAACAATCTAGAAGGGATACACTGATTGGAGATTGTACCCTTTTCTATGATAACAAGAAAGTTTATTTTCTAAAACCCATGAGTATTCTTCTTGGAAAGATATTTTGTTTCAAAAAAGACCAAATGTCCATTCTATTATATTGCTTTAATAACCAGAAGACAACAAAAAGGAAACAAAAAAGGGATAAATTTAACACATTGATGGCTAAAAACACCAACATTTTATTATACATCTAGGGTCACAGACAACACCGTTGTCATAGAATTGGAACTCTTCCCATCATTGACAGATACCCTTTTATAGGTTCATAGGTTCATAGGTGGGTACTAGGCTATCTGCCTGAAGGCATTTATAAGCCTAGCCAGTATGTGTTGGCTTTCGTCGCCCCCTTAGATTAGTTCCCTGTGCCTCTGTCCAGCAGACCCACTGAAGTGATCCCCGAGGTAAACTTTCTGTTTCCCATCCATTCGTCAAGGTTTCTTTTGAAAAGTGTTAGCGAGGAGCTCTGCCTAATGTAGATTTGGATCTTGCTCCAAAGCATGAGAAGTCTCTGGGACAGGAATCTATCCTTCCTGCATGTCCAATTTATTGTTGTGGTGAGGTTTAGATCCCTAGAGCATGTGGCTCGAGGAAATAAAGTTTTCTTTTGGTGGAGCATGTCCATCAATTCAATTGGACATGGCCTTGTATGTCAGCCAGTGTATTTTGACTGAAATATGTGAAAATTTACCAAAAATGATGGCCTTTGAAACCAGTGTTTATATTAATGTACTTACCGTTAAGAAATATGAAGGGCTAAATGTATTAGAATGCAAGGTTAAAGCTTTTAAATATTTGCCCTCTTTGTTTGGGGTGGGTGATATATTAGAAGAGTTACTTAAAGACAATTGGCTAGCTGCAGCACACAAATGCAATAGGAAAAGGTTTCAAACCAGAATAGAGTATGATCACCTGAACAAAAGTAGATACAGACATAAATAACTTGCTTGCTTGTTTAAGTGAAACCTAAACATCACGGTTTCAGCTAGATGAAATTACTAATCACCGATATTAAACTTCACAAAGATAAAACTGGGTTATTAGAATGTAAAAGAAATAATGTTAAGAGGTACGTTTATAATAGTTAAGAAAATATATTTCTTTGCAGGCATTGTACTGACAGAAAGAACATTAGAAAGGGAGTTCCCACACTGGCATGGAATGCTTAGATGCTTCCAATAAAATAGGGAGTAATTAGGAAACTCAAATGCAACCAGTAGACTTACAGACAACTTTCCATCAGAGCAGCAAACATTTCATACTAAACAGAAACACTTCTTGTTCAATAGCTATGCCTTACCGAATGATTACTACAAGGCAAAATGCTGTGGTTGAGGTATACTTTTAATGCTAATGTAGTTTTCCCTTTAATATACTTTTGAATGATTTGTATTCAAGGAATGCTACAAATGTGATTGTAAATTTAATAGCACTGTACATTCCCAATTATGTTATTTCAGCTTTGACATTAGGACTAAAATTTATTCTGATGAATTTACGTGACTAGACTCAAAATAAAAAAAGTACTATTTCTATTGGCAAGCAAATTGCATTGAATGACTTGTTCATAATAATGACACTTGAGCTGATTGTGTTGTTTTAATGGATAATTTCCTGCATTCAGTTGACTATCTTGTTACATGTGTTAATAAAGATGAATTTGTTGATGCCTTGAATAATTATATCCTTCAGTTTAAATCCAGCTTATTTCTCTTTTTCTTCATAATAGTATAAACCTATATCCCTTATTAACTTGGAGTTCAAGATCTTTGCTAAAATACTAACACTTAGATAAGGTAATGTTTCAATAACTCATATTAGACAGAACAGCTTTTTCAAAGGTAGGACAGTGTAAGATAACTGATGGGATCTGATGTTGTTTTTACATAACATTTGTCTACTACAAAGGATGGAGCTGTTTTGTTTTGTTTTGGACATTATAAAGGCTTTTGACACAGTGAGATGGAAGTTCCTGTTCAAGATCCTGGAATGAAGAAACACCGATGAAGCCTTTATTGAGAGGTTGAATTTGCTGTACACTAACTCATTCTTCAGAGTCTTCATTAATAGAAGACTCTCAAGAATAGGGCAGATCAGTAGGGGTACCAGACAAAGTTGCCCTCCGTCCTCAGAACTGTTCTTACTTGTCATGGAGGAAATAGCTTATGAGGTTTAACCATTTCCATGTGGGAAAGAGCTAGCAAAAGGCATAACAAGTACCTTTCACCTCTTTGCAGATGACTACTTACTGATGAGCAGTGATATAGATAAAGTCTTTGAACTGGTCCTAGATGTATATGAGTCTTTTAGAAGCATCTGAGGTTGGTAGTTAATAAGCACATATCAGACTATGTTAAGAATGTCATCAGTGCAGTGTTCCTAAAAGACTTGGCAATTCCAGAGGTAGGTTTGCTGGCTAGTAGAAGCAGGACAACAGCTATTAAAAAACCTAATTAATTTGACTGATAGAGTAGCACAAAAAACTATCTCCCCCAAATTGGAAAAGCTTTATACAATATCTAATCAGATAAAAGCATTGCAGATGAAGATATTTCCTCATATTCTATACTTGCTCCCAGCAAATAACCCCAAATTTTATTCAGCTGCAGAAAATAATTGATGTTCATGCTTTAGGGGATCAGTAGAAGAATTTCTTCAATATATACATATATGCCGAACTGTTTAGGGGTGGAGCCTCTAAAACTTCCTAAGATATGCAATAGCTTGCGAACTGACCCAGTTTCTAAGGCCCTACAATAGTGAATGGACCTCACTACTGGAGACGACCTTAGATTCTGGTACAGCGGAACAGAAAATACCCCAGAAGTATATAAATTTAGGGGACTATCAGTGGGTCTTATATTAACACCAAGACAACTGGATATAATCTTTCATAAATATTTTAGTTTTATTTCATATTCATTTAAAGATGACAGCCACAGTTTTAAAATTCTTTGAATCTGGAGTCTGCTACTAGATAACCATGCAGATAAAACAATTGTATGATCAATGCTGCATGCACATTTAATATCATGGGTATCACTGCATCTATTTCCCTCTTTTGATTATCAAAAGTCTGACTTCTGTGCCCAAGGAGGGTGGGTATTGTACATAGTTGTAGGATAGTTCCATTATTTAGTTACATAAGCTGGTCCGTAGTAAGGTAAGATGCATTTGTGTAGTATTGTTAAACACGTTGCTTTGCATTTGTTATTGTCTCTATTTCATTATTATTTTATTTCAGTTACTCCATGTATATTTATTCTTTTTATCAACTAAATAAAATAAAATAAAAAAATGACACAGAGACATAAAATGGTGATGACAACCCCATGCCTACCCAGACAGGTGCCCTGCCCCACATGAACACATGCTGACACAG
Organism: Protopterus annectens; assembly: GCF_019279795.1. Lineage (NCBI taxonomy): Eukaryota > Metazoa > Chordata > Ceratodontiformes > Protopteridae > Protopterus > Protopterus annectens. The sequence continues at coordinate 1,298,732,876 of NC_056731.1, forward strand.
CAGCAACAGCAGCCAAGAACAGCACACAGAAACTCACAAATCAGCTAGTATATCTCAGGGGAACTAATGTTTACATATTAACATAGTTTAAAAAAAAGATGTATGAAATACAGTAAAAAGACAAAAACTTGAAATACCATTCGAGGAGTTCTTGCCTTACCTCTGTTTCTCACAAAGTGAGATATGTAGGGCAAGAGCCCTGCAGGTCATCATTCTAATGCCTGCATTGCACCTTGAATCTCAGATGCTCTGTCTACCTTAAAAGTGGGCTCTCATATAGTTCCAGCAGCTGATCCTGAGCTGCCATTGCAAAATGTACATCAAGATCTTACGTTTGTTTGCATGCAAGGCAGATGTGCTTCATGTGACACTGGCATCAGCAGCCATCACTGCAAATATAAGACCATACAAAAGGACATACTGCATCTTTGGATAGGTAACAATAATAAAACTATGTTTCACTCCACCCTTTATTTGAAACTACACATATGTGCTGTGAATGTACACCAAGGGGCAACAACAGTCACTGCCCACACAAGCATGCCCCATGTGGACTGTCATCTACAGAACTCCAACAGACCTGTAGCCATGCTGTACATGAAGCTCTTTGTTTACCCATACAACCATGTGGACTTCTATGTGTTAACTTCTCCAGGTGTACATGCAGATATGTTCCCATACTAATGTTCTTGGTCACCACTATGCATACCTCTCAAATGTACAGATTTTTGCTGAATGTCCATATTTTTTAATCATATTTTCGGTCTGTTCCTCATAAAAAATTGTGGGTTTTGGACAAATCATTGGGACGATGACAATCATTTGAGTTTCAGACTTAATTTCCTTCAGAAAATGTATGGTAATACAAATCCAGTTATTCCAGCAGCTTTCGAAGTTTTATAAGAGCAATATTTAAAATGTGTCCCTACTTTTGGACCTTTGTTCTCCCGTTTTGTTATGCTTTGTCCTAATTTCTTGCAGTTAGAGGTTCAAAGGTTGAGAGGTATGCCACTGGGTTACCCTCATGTCATTGCCACATGTACTGCCTCTGCTGTTTTCCTGTTTTTGTATAACTTTGTTCTTTTGTGTACAGTCAAGTTAACTTACTATTCCTTATTGGCTACTTGTTTTTGCCAGACATCAGTGGTCTACAGTTATGATCTCCTCTTTTCATAGGTATACTTACATCCTCCACAGGAGCAGAAGGCAGTGATTAGACTACATCAGCAGAAGTGAGAACAATGTCCTGCTACTGCTAAAGGCAATCAGGACCCAAAGATAACACTTTGTGGGGAGTGGGTGCTTACTAAATGCTATAAGGCCATGTTTGGGTCTAAGCTGTCAATGCCATAAATTATGTGGCTAAGAGGAACCACATAACAAGGCAATGTCAGAAGTGTGAATACTGCATAGCGGTGGAGAAGTCATTAACTGCAGAGATCTATCACCCAAGCATCACAGATGATGAGCCATTCTGGGCATCCCTGCATAGAGACAAAGAGGCTGCTAGTATAATATCAGAAGGAGTGGATGCAGGATCTGGGAGCAACCAAACTCCACAAATCTCAGACCAAGAACAACCAGGTTAGTATCCATACCACAATAGGTATACAACAAAACTGCACATGAATATCCTATTGAGAACAGAGATACCTAAATATATTCACTCTAGATACATTGGGTGTTCAGGCCCAGAGAAATACCAACACAAGTATGTGTAAATGCATATTACAAGGCTTTGTATGTTGCATTTTATCCCGAGTCAGTCTGCTATAAGCTATGTTATGTAATAACAAACCAGAGATTGTGGCAGAACATTAGGCTGAGGTTTGCATCTAAGCAGGGCATGGCAATGGTGTCAGCACACATACTTGAATTATAGAAAAGGGATACATTGGTGTTGTTTATCTCCATACTGGGAGGTCCTAAACCAATACCTAGGATGAAAGCTTGGCCTTATCCACCTGACCTAGAGGCTGCTTGACTCGAGCATATGCCAACCCTGTCAAGGGCATGGCTGCCATGTGCTTAAGACTATCTCTATCATTTACATGGGGTTGCCACTCCAGATGACTGCACCTGATAAAGATATTTCCACCATATTGCTGACTAGCAGAGATTATTTATGCCACCCATTGTCCCAGACAGCCCCCAGTATACAGGCAATATTAAAGATCAATCAGCAAGTGTTTAGGACTATAATTAGGCACAGTATTCAGCTACCCATGTTGATAATGGGATGTTCATTGTGGTGTGTAGTTTCTTGGTGCCAACTACTTCAGGAGGCAATTGAGCCCACAGAGGTTGCCATGATAGGTATCATTGGATCTATGGTGGCACACATTATGTTATGGTATCATGTCCATCTCCCTGTGGAAAATAATGAGCTCCACCCTCATTTTCCTATATAGCAGTGTTGTAGTGTTGTCCATGATCAGAGGCATGTCCATTCTTGAGTTGGCCACTTGTGATACTAGGGTACACCACTTGAACTTCGTATAACATCGGAGACCATGGCATACAGCCCTCATGGAAAGAACACCTCTGTAGTGGACAACATTAGGTCCCATTCAACCAGGACTGCCTCATCAGTTTTACAGGAGATCTCAAATCCCACAACATCCAACTATTGCAAGGGCCACAGTCACTGGTTATGTGCTGTCTAACCCACCCTAACTGCAGAGGAATTTATGATGGCTCAGATATCACCAGTCTATTAGACCAACACCTCTACCTCCATTTGTAACCCCCCAGCTTTCTTTCCAAGCCTCATATCAATATGTCTGTAAGCACATGTGCAAAGGATGATCACTGTCATCTTCATCATCATGCCTGCTCTGTGTGTGTGTGTGTGTGTGTGTGTGTGTGTGTGTGTGTGTGTGTGTGTGTGTGTGTGTGTGTGTGTGTGTGTGTGTATGTAAGTTCAAATATGTGATACACAGTGCAACATAACCATATACCTTTCAGTGTTTCAGTCACACTGCATGTATTGTTTTGTCCTGTGTGAGACCACACTGTAGCTGTAAAGTTGTCAGAGTCTATGAAGATGGACAAGCTTTGCTTGACCTGCCATATACTGCACGTGATTCTATTAGTGAGGGAGCAAGGAGGCTATAGCCACTGTTTTCTCTCTCAGCATCCCTGTTGTCACTGCTCGGTGATGTAGATGAAGCGGCTGTGACACGGCCTAATATAGTAGGTCTGAAGACTTCCACAGGGTTAAGGGTTGGGCTGCCAGTTTCCTGGTTGTCATGCTAGGTAGAATCAGGTTACAAATGGCTTGCAGGTAGTAGCAGGTTCAGACTGCTGTGCACCCGCAGATGTGTCTAGGCAGGCAAAGCACACTCTTCCATATTACTAGTTTGTGCACATGTGGTGTTGTATTGCATTTCAGCCATTCTGTGTGGGTTCCTTATGGAAATTTGATAAAAATTGTTTCACTGACCTTGAATTATTTTGTGACAATGATATTATTTGTACAAAATTACATAAGAAAGATAATATGTCTTACATTTTTTACATGCTTCATGCTGCAATCACGTTTTACATGGTTCATGCTTCAGTCTGGAGTATAATTTATCTGGCTTGCCACTATGTGAATTTTTAATAGCCTGGACAGCCTGCAATAGGTAGAATGTTTTTTTTTTTTTTTACAAGACAGCTCTAGCTATCTTTTTTTCCCTGCTGAAGGCTTATGACAGACATCTGGAAACTGAGGCATATGTTCTTATGAAATTAGATATGATTTACTAAAGGCTGACCCCTTATACTATGTGAATAATAGTTGTATATGAAATGAAATCTTGAAGAAAAACAAAAATGAATTATTTTATTACTGAATTTAAATTTTTTTTCTGAAACTATTACTTTGTAGTTTAAAAATCATTTCAGTATATTATGTGATGATCCCTATTGTGTTTAATAACATGTTGAATTGAAATGTTTTATAAAGAAAGTAAAAGTACCAGAGATGTGATTGTGCACAGTTAATTTAGACTTCAGATTTCAGGAACTATCTCTTCCACAGAAGCTATACCCTGTGGGAAATGTAATATATTTAAGGTTGTGGTTAATAGAAGGCAACCTATAAACTGTGGCATTTTTAAATATATAGACAATTACGTATGTAATACTTTAGCTGCTTTTTACATTATGCAACGGTTGTGTAATAGGTAAAACAAAAAGGATGATTTCTGGATGCAAGGGCATATTAGTGATACAAAACAGAAAAAGTAAGAAAATGTAGTGGCAGAACATGTTAATCTGATGCATAACGGCAACCTTAATGTGACAAGAACTTGTAGTTTTAGAACATGCTGTAGGGGATAGAGAAGGAAGTTCTATAGTTTGTACTTTACTTAAGAAAGAAGGTTCATTGATTTTAAAATGCCAAGTACTCAGGCGTTAACAATGATTTTGACTGCAAGTTTTTAATTGTTTAATTACCATTAACCATGATGGTATTTAAATGAGATTATGTTCAGTGTTTATTTAAGTCCTGCAATGTCGGGTAACTAATTGGTGTTTTTATCTATATGGTCATATTTCTTGCTTAATTGTGATGTGGAAAAATACATTCCCATTTTGAATAATCTGTCACCAGTATTGTAGTTAAAGAGAAAATGTACCAGTTACTTTAATGTATTGTGAAGTGTTTGAAAGGAAGCTAATATAACTCACAGCAACTTGAAAATCAGCTGAAAAGCTTTCATTCAAACCATAATTTTCTCATCCAAGTATATATTCATCTATTAGTTTGATTGTTGTTTGTTCTTCTTTCAGCTTTTCCCGGTTAGGGGCCGTCTCAGTGGAATTCCGGTCCGCTAATGATTGGCAGCTCAATGCCCAATGAAGGCACGCCCATTCTACACATGTCTTTTGAATGCCACTCGACAGTGGGAAGGACATGCAGACTCCACACAGGAGGCACTCCAGCTGAGAATCGAACAGGAGAACCTCTTGCTGTGAGGCAACAATGCTACTGCTGCACCACCACGGCTTACTATTTTGGTGACCAACTTAATTTGTTTATGAGAAAAAAGTAAGCACATAAATTATTTTCTCTTTAAAGAAGCATGAATAATTGAAGGAACTTAAATATCTTAAAATTGCTATCATTATGCTTCCATTTCAAGATTAGCTTTAATGGCAGCATCCACTTACAAAGGGTGTACACTAGAAAACAGATATTTGTGATAAGGTCCGACATATTTGTGATAAAGAGACAAAACAGGCTGTCAGACGCCTGAAAACATCATATTTGAAAAAAAAATCAGCAATGTGGAGACTAGAAGGACATGTCAGACTGTATAGTCACTAGACAGAACAATTCAATTGATAAAGTACTATATTGCCCCAGTAAAGCCCCCAGCCACGCATACCCCCAACACGCACACAGAATTATATGTATATGTCAAAAAAAGTTACTCATCCAATTTGAAAAATACTTGTTGAAATCAGAAGCTCTATGTGAAATTCTACATTTCGCAGAAGGAAACAAAAGTATTGGCTACTGTTGCTAGTTTAAACAGTGGAAGCTTTAGTGGAGGAATACTGAGTTACAGCTACTAGTTAACAAATTAGTCTTGTTATGGCATGCTAGCTACAAGGATACCATCCCTGAGTAGTTAAGGCAAGAATTAAGTCCAAGGAACAAGAAAATTAGCTTGGGCTATTAACACTAAGGATTAGGGGAAGGTCCAGTGCAGTGGTTCAGAAATTTAGTTGGCACTACAACTTCTTGTGATACTGTTATCTTGCTGGCATTTCAAGGTAAATAGGTAAACTGAGTTCAGGTCTGGATATTGTGTGTTAGGTGGTAAACAGTTTAAGGATTTGCACTTTGGGATTTCAAGATTCACTGTAGAATAGCAGGGGGCCTCTGCTATGCCACAGTGCTATTCTGATAGGGAAAACCGACAATGGCCCTGCCACCAGAATGCTGGCATTTCAGGGACTGAATATGCCTCAGAACAGCTGATCTAAGTGAACACTGGAACCATACAGAATACATGCTATACCAGGATGAGATAATCAGATGAAGAATGATTCTTTATAAATAAATCTAATTGACTCTGTTTCTGGCATAGAATAAACTGAAAAACAACTGCTGTACTGACACCAACGTCATCTAGTTTCTGATATCCCCACAAACCACCTGTTTGTTATATGTAATAATCCATACATGACAAGTGAAAAGTCTGCCATACAGATATTATTTTAATTGTGAATACTGTCTTCCATCCCCACAAAACCACCTGTATATCATATGTGATAATCCATACATGACAAGTGAAAAGCCTACCATACAGATATTATTTTAATTGTAAATACTGTCCTCCATCCCCACAAAACCACCTGCAAATCAGATGTGATAATCCATACATGACAAGTAAAAAGCCTGCCAGATGTACTCTATTTTAATTGCAAATATGTGTGAGCATGTAATGGGCATAAGCTAAAAATATGTGGTCCAAGTTCAAGAAAATGAATAGAAAGTGATTCTTCCCAGTGAACAAGGGGAGTATGGCTCATGAACCACAATGATTTCACAAGGGTGCATTTGCCAGCTGCCCCTCCACATGCAGACACTACTTGTAGTCAGCTGCAAAGCACCACTCTGATGTTTCTGGCACTACAAAGAACTATTATTTCCATCATTCAACAATAGCAGTACCAGTACAATACTGGAATGAGGATAGCCTCCATTCACCTGACTGGGCCCTGTTGTTGCTTAGAGATTTTGCATTAGTGCTGAACATCAACATTAATGAAGTAAAGTTCATGCTCAACAGATTTACCAAAGAGGCACTGAATAGGTACTACAACTCATGCTATTTCTGTTAACAGTGTCAAAGTATAGTACGCATACTTTGAAGTAGTTAGCGTTCATGGATGATCACTAAAGAGCATCACAGAGTAAACTTACTAGTCAATCGTTTAGTTGAAGTCTAATTACATTTGTTAGCTATGCCTACGACAGTGTCAGCTGTAGTATGCAGCTGAATAAGTTGTCAGTGTGTAAGTGAGAGTTGATCACCAGAACTTTCACTATGGTAGATATTCTCTGTTGGTCACCAGCACTATCACTATGGTAGATATTCTCTATTGATCACCAGCACTATCACTATGGTCAATATTCTCTGTTGATCACCAGCACTATCACTATGGTAGATATACTCTGTTGATCACCAGCACTATCACTATGGTAGATATTCTCTGTTGATCACCAGCACTATCACTATGATAGATATTCTCTGTTGATCACCAGCACTATCACTATGGTAGATATTCTCTGGTGATCACCAGCTCTATCACTATGGAAGATATTCTCTGTTGATCACCAGCACTATCACTATGGTAGATATTCTCTGTAACACCTGGCAAGGCACTGTTCTCTACATTGAAGAAACACTGATGTTACTTACATGAAAACTCTACGGAAGATACATCAAAATGGAACTAAGGAATGAAATGAAATAAGTAGAGCATTTTACTGCAGGCCACTTAAAATACACTTAAAAGTCATTTCCCTTGTTTGGCTAAGTGCTAAACTGTATATTGAATAATGATTGTACCACTGGAAAAAGGAGAAAAAAAAAAACAGAAAGTATTAAGTAGTTTAAACTTTGAAGGGCAAGAAGAAGTCAAATGGAAATACCTGTCTGGTTCATTGAGCATACAAATGGGAATGTATTTTGATGCTGTTGAGAATAACACTATGAAGAAGGAAGGGAAAAATTATAATATATATTATAAATATAATTATAAATATATATTCCAACTCTGAGATCGCACTACAGTGAGGAAAGGGCAACTATCCCATTCTTCACTGTACTGCAATCTCAGAAAAAAGCACTTTGAGGTCTAGTATGCTCGATATTATGAGCGTTCGCAATTTGTGCGATTCACTCATATGATATAGACCCGTCCCATCAGGGCGGGGTCTGAGATTGCTTTTTATGTCAGACAGTGGTCACCTCTGAGGAGTCTGTAGGAGACTTGAGTAGAGGGACAGGGCTTTTAGCCTATCTTGTGCAGGGTAGATGTTTGAGATCCTGGATTCTCCAGGTGAGGAATCTCTGTGGTCCTTCAAGCTGCTGCATGTGTTTGTGAGGTACATGCTGAAAGGGACATTGTATTCAATAAGCGGTCTTATAAGGGAAGAATACAGGGATGTTATGACCACCATGTCCCTGTATGAGATACCCTTACTAATGAAGTGGGCCATGTAAAAAGCTTTTCATACACTGGAGGCAATATGGTCATCAAAAGTCAGTTTGCTGTCAACCTGAGTTCCCAAGTCCCTCACGACTGATTGCGCGCTTAGTGTCTTATTATCAATGTGATAATTTGTGGGGACATCATTCTTTCCAAAAGGGATGATAATGTATGTTTTGGCATTCAGTTTGCGGCCATGTTTCTGGCACCAGTCATTTGTTTGGGTGAGATCCTCTTGGAGGATGTCCACATCACTAGGGGAATTGATGACAGCACCCACCTTGCAGTCCTCTGCAAACCTGGTCGGCCATAGCCCACTAGATTTGGCCTGCACCTCTGAGAAGCATATCCCAAACAGAAGAGGCCAAAGACCGATCCCTGGGGTACACCACTTGTTATTGGTCTACTACTTGAGGTGACTTCCCCTATTTTGACTAGGTGGGTTCTATCAGTGAGCTAGTTTGCTACCCATCGAGTAACACAAGGATTGATGCCTAGTTGAGAGAGTTCATCTATTATACCTGATTGGGGAATAGTATCAAAGGCCTTGGCCAGGTCAAGGTAGGCAATGTCTATAGCTTTGGTGACTGTCTCAAAGAAGTCGACCAAATTTAACAGGCATCACCTCCCCTTGACAAAACCAAACTGTGTGGGAGCAAATGTCTGGAGGTTGCCAATGTCTTTGTTAATGAGGTCCATGATAATCTGCTACATGGTCTTGCAGATCTGGCTAGTTAGGCTGATAGGTCTATAATTTCCTGGATTGGTGAATGCTCCACGTTTGTGCAAAGGGATGACAGTAGCTATCTTCCTCTCAGCTGAGACAAAACCGGTACTCAGGCTTTGGTTGAATAGTGTGCCTAATGGTGCTGCAGGTTCTTGCCTTTGTTCATGTAGGATGCAGCCTGGGATGTTATCGGGTCCCATGGAGGCTGTATATTTTGCCTTTGAGAGGGCAGTGATGACTTGCTCCCCAAAGATAAGGGGAGGTGGGCAGGTACTGGGGATGTCTTGTTTTACTGATGAGGGGACAGAAGAGTGAAGTTTTCACTGAACCTGTCTGCCAGCAGGTTGGCTATATGTACAGGGTTTGTGTATGTGGTGTCCTTGACCACCAGTTCTGAGCAGATCTGAGTGCTTCCCTTGTGACTGTGAACATATGTGAAGAAAACCTTATGATTGTCTTTAGTAGACATAGCCAGATTGGACTCGAATTTTGCCTTGGAGGATTACACTAGTTCTTTTATTTGCTTGTTCAGGCCAAGGAGAGATTGCTTCCAATTAGACACATGCTCCTTCTTTGTCCTGGAGAGCATTTTTTTTTCCTTTTATTATAGAGTTTATTTATTGTAAATGTCCGCCAGACAGGTTTACTCTTCTTTGAGGAGGATGATTTCGTCCTGTCTGGTATTCCTGATTCCATGCAGCTATATAAATGCTCATATAGTACTTTGATGTAAGTTTGGACATATGTGCCAGTTTCTGTGGTGGGCGGGGGCTGTGAAGCTGTGCATACCTTTCCTCAGGAGGTTGTAATCAGCTTTGGAGAATTTTTTTGTTTGACCCTGGTGGGAGGGGGGTGGGGGGGTCGGGGGAGATAGTGACTTGAAAAGTGACCGCTTTGTGGTGGATTTTACCAGGAATGATGACACTGTAGTGATGCTGCAGTGGTAACTCATGTTGGTCAATACCAAGTCCAAGATATTTTCACCTCTTGTGTGGGTGTCAGCCAACTGGTCCAAGACATTTGCATTGACAATATCAACAAATTTCTGGGCATTTGTGTTTTGGCATGAGTATTTCTTCCAATCTACGGTTGGAAAGTTAAAGTCATCCAGGATCAGGGTAAAGGGTTGAATCCTGATAGATTTGAAGAGGTCCAGATAGGTGGAGTGGGTATCTTGAATCAGAGTTGAAGGCCTGTAGCTAGCTATGATTTGAATAGGGGTCTTGTCAATTGTTAACTGCACCTGGAGTATTTCCTGTGCATCATGCTGTTTGACCAGCCTAGAGGTGTGTATGCCTTTTATATATATTGCAATTCCACCTCCTTTTGTTTTGCTGCCCATGGCCTGGGCTCTGAATGAATAATAGGGTGAGTCACCTGGAATTGCTGGGGTGCTCTCCACAGCTTTGAACCAGGTTTCTGTGACTGCACTAATGTCAGCTTCTTCCAGGGTTAAGAATGCTTGCAATGAGTGCAGTTTCATGTTTAGGCTGCTAGCGTTTAGCAGCATGACCTTTAATTTACATTTTGATGAAATTTTCATGTGGGTAGTTTTGACCTCATGGCATTGCCTAAAAAAGGCACTATGAGAGTGGCAAGAGCCTTTGCCAAGAGCCTGATCCCAAGGGAGACAGATGCAGGCCATCTCTGGCAAAGCATTGTAGCTTGTCAATTATGTCATCCCAGGCTGTCAGGTACTAGATCCCCTTTGAATGACACCAGAAACTAAGCCAGTTGTTAAAGTCAATCATTTTCTGTTTGTATTGAGGCATCATTCTCGGTGACGGTAGAATGTTGCTTAAGGCTAGGGACATACCTGTCTGGGACACATACACAGTGAGCTCAGTCATGTCTCTCTCTTCATATAGTCCAAGGAGGTACATCTCAAGTCATTCACTCCAACATGGGCTATGACAGAGTTATAACAGTATCTGTTGAGAGACTTGAGTGCATTGGTGATATGGCTGATTCTGGCACCCTACAAACAACTAAGGATGACTTTCTCCTTATCCAGCCTGGTGAGGAGCACATCTGTGTGTCTCACAATGGAGTCTCCTATGACTAATATGTTGGGTTTATGTTTAGGCCTTAGTGGCTGTGAGACAGAGGTATGTGGACTATGTGAGGTGTGTGGTGTTACTTTTAATGAATGTGGAACTGCAGTGCTCCATTAGTGTATGAATTTGCCTCTTGGCATTTATAATGTGGGCTTGTATATGTGTGTGTGTCTGTCTGTTTGTCTCTCTGTTTATACATATAAAAGATCATAAAGGGAGCAAGGGTGTTTCTTTTGCTATTACCTGCTGTTTTGGAGAAAGCCGATTTCTGATCTTAAAAGAAACAAAACTGTTTCCTTCACGGTTGGTAGTTATTTAGAACATTTTGGAGCATGGTCTGGGTTTTGACTTACTGTTGCTATCATGGTGGCAAAGATGTGCTATATTTTTGTTCTAAGTGTTTAGTCGGTTAGTTTTTTAATTTTTTTTTACTAAGTGATGCTTAAAAACATATTAAGCTGTGCTTGTGAATTTCAACAATGTACACATGCTAACACACAGTTTAATGAGAACAAGGACCTACTGCAAGCAATAACCAGCAACTTGAGTGCAGATGTCCTGCATTTGTAAAATGGCCATACATTTGCACATGTTGACCTAGTCAACAATGAAATACATGACAATGAGCCATAACTGCAACAAAGCCAAACATATCTGCAAAATATATTACTTAAATATGAAGGTGAAAGGAAGGTGGACAACCTGGGCCCACATCAATAAAAATGAAGTCAAGAATAAAGCAGGACAACAAGGTAAGGTTACACATTGCAATACAAGGGTACACCACATATGGTGCTGTAGAAGCCAACACAAAATACATATAAGCAAATGGCAAACATATGTCACATGGGAAGACTGCATTGCTGATGTCCACCAAAATGAGCATGTATAACTCATGCATACACAGTTATGTTCAATCATGTAACATCAGAAGGCGTAGGTAATCATGCTAAGAACCACAATCACATATACTGTCATGCCAATGTGGAATAAACATCCATAGGTGTATGTCACATACCTTCCTCACTACTGAGCAGAGGACACTCCTGTGAGCATCATTACAGCACATCAGTGATAAGTCAGTGAATGCTCGCATGTCAAAGGTGCAATGCTTTTTCAGCATTGATTGGGCTATGAGCATAGACATGTGCAGTCATCAATTAATGTGTACAAATATTGTCAGAAGGTGTGAATTTATATGACTAAGGAATGGATGTGGAAATGTAACATTCAGCAAACACGGCATAATGCATTGTCTCTAAATAAATTATCCTTACCAAGATGTATACATTAATGTTAAATTTGCATTGAAGGCAGTCAGAAAAGGAGGACTGGCCATGGGTATCACATGCTGTTATATGACCCCACATGGTATCAGCATTGCCAACACATGCCACACAACACATCATGCCAGTGGGACAGCATGACAACTGTCATCCAAAACATATGGGCAATGACATGTCCTTCTGCTGCAGGTACATGATATGGCAATACACAAGTCTTAAACATACCATTATGATAGTGCTGGATTATTGACAACATATGTTTTCTGTCTGTTTCCCTCATTAAAATGTGTTTACAGGGTAATTGTTGCAGCAGTAGCTGCAGATTAACTGCCATAATGCATGGACAGCTGGATGTGGGAGGAAATGTAATGAGTTAATGTGTGTCATACACACACGGAAACATGCTTAAATGTCACATGACAATATCTGCATGGTATGTTTGTGCATGCAACACATAAGCATATAGGTACATGTAATGCATGCACAAAATTTCATATACAGCCCAATCAATTGTATGGCAAACCGTCTGTTGGCAGGATAACATGATCGGATCAGACAAACTATACTTCCGGACCTGAGGGACTGTCCTGATGTGGATAAACATCACACATAATCTCTTATCCTATCTCCCTTAATGAGCCACACATAGCCTGTACCATGTCTGGGAAAAGATCCCCTATCATCTCTCTCATCTGTGCTCAAAACACATTGGTCACAGACTCCCATATCTCCTCCTTATAATGATCTCTCCTTTGCTCCTGTCGCCATCTTCCCTGGGATGTAGCAGGCATGATGTCCCATGTAGGTGTGGGTCCAGTTTCCTCATCATCATCATTCACATCATCAACATTGTCATCATCATCTGAGAACTCCAGCAATGGCCTGGCATGCACTCATCATCTACGTCTGATGGCTGATCATCCACGATTCCCAGCCTCTGTCAAGATAAATCACAACACAAGAGAGAAATTACATACGCATACCAGATACTAACTGTCTGCATAACATACCTACTGTGACACAATGAACAGGCAGAGAAGAGTCCTCATAAAATGTTAAAATATGTTATGACCATAGACCAGTGTACCACCATATGCAATGTATGTCAGTAATCAAAATGGTAACAATGAAAATCAAAGTCTATTGCACCACACATTCCTTTGAAGATCATAGCTGACCTTAAAATGAAACTCTTTGCACATCTGCAATCTAACATACATTAATTAACATCGCATTCACACGTGAGTTCTGCAAATACAAATATGACATTGAAAGTGTCGTAGTATACATCAAAGTTCTTATTTAAAACCTAGTTCAGTTTGAAGTGGTACAAACATTAGCAAGTAGCATAATTTATGATCAACATAATTGCTACTATTGAATAGCTCTTCATGGACACAATGCCTTCCCTGTGTCACTTTATCTATAGTTACAGACATGTCCAATAAGAGAACATGTCAGGGAGAATGTATCCATCGTCACTTTGAGCAGTTCAGTGAAGGAAGTGCAATGGCATGCATAGCACAGCTTACCAGTGGAAATCATGACATCACCTGAACATTTGTTTACTGGCCAGCATGAAGCATGGCAGGCATATGCAAAGCAAGCACGTGTAACATATCCTGACAGTTGAATGGAGTCATGCTCAACACTACCTCATGTAACATTACCATAAGTGAAATTTGACACAATAAAACACATAAAGATAACATTATTATGGGAACCTGCACTGTTTAATAATGTTGTCTGCCATAGTAAACTGTCCAGCTGAGTGTCTCAGCATGTCGTTATTTTCATTCTTTTTCTTTCCCTCACTCAACATGGCTTCCGCCCTCACCACAGCACAACTACTGCCCTTCTGTCTTTCATAAATGAAGTTAACCTGCACAGAAATAACAATAACTTTGTATCTGCTATCTTCCTTGACCTTTCTAAAGCTTTCAACATGGTTTCACATCCCCTACTACGTTATGCCCTCTCTGCCCTATCCTTTGACTCCCCTACCATCTCCTGGTTCAAAAGCTATCTATCAGATAGACAGCAAGCTGTCCAATGGCAAGCTGAGCTATCACCCCTCCTCCCTACATCTATAGGGGTACTTCAGGGATCAATATTTGGCCCACTATTGTTCTCTATTTTCACAAATAACCTACATGCTGCCTCCAAACATGCCACATTAATACAATACGCAGATGACTCTACACTCATCTGTGCAGCTCCATCTCTTACCACCCTAAATAAACTAGCCCAAGACTCCTTCTCTTCTGTAGAAGGCTGGATCACTGACATCCAATTGATTCTCAACCCTAATAAAACAAAACGTCTCTTGTTTGCCCCCAATAAATCCAGATCCACTTCCCTAACCTTCTCAGTCACATCTAGAAATGGCACAGTCATCTCTCCTACCACACATACAAAACTTCTATGAGTTGAGATTGATAAAAATCTGTAGTTCGATATTCACATAGCTCAAACTATCCAGAAGGTCCACAAAAATGGGTACTCTTTATAGACACAAGAATTTTCTCACTGACAAAGCAAGAATCACCCTAGCCCAGACCCATCTCTTATCCACACTACTGTATGCTGCACCCATATTTACCCATATTAGAAAAATAGACCTCGACAAATTTGAGGGATGTTACAACAGAATTGCTAAATTTGCAAACAACTCCCCTTTCAAAACACACCACTGCAAAGTACTGACTGATTGACCTTCAATGGCTCGAATTCCCACAATTACTTAACTACCAACAGCTTACATGTGCTTTTAACATCCTAAACAACCCAAACAAAACTCCATCACTAAAACATCTACTATCCCACTACTCTTCCAATCATCTTCTTAGATCTTCTAATAAACCTCTCCTAAATATCACCACTGCCAACAATACTGCTGGCAAAGCCCTATACTCCTACAAAATAGTAAATACTGGAACACTCTCCCCTCTAGCATAACCAATACTGCCACAAACTCCCACTTCAAATCACTACTCAAAGCACATCTTAGAAAAACCTGGATCTGCCCATGTATCACCTAACTACCCAGCTTTTATCCACTGGCACTCCTCTCCATGTTTCTGTAACATAGCCAATTTTCTGTCATGCAAACCAGATTAAAAGAGTTATTATACTATGCTTGCCTTGTTTAATAATTAATTCTACTACTGTTTGCTCATTGTATTATATAAAGTGTAATGTGTAGCTGTTAGCAAGAATTGTACTCTTTTCACTTATTTGTAACTCTGGAGCTTTTCTCCCCGGGTCTCCACTGAAAATGGACCTGTTCCAGTTGGGCTATCTCGGTTAACAAATGTAAAATAAAATAAAATAAATAAAAAAATTCTCATGCATGTGTTCCCTGAGCAGTTATGTCTGTGTGTTAATGCAAGTTGTAGTCTCTGCAAGTAATGAGTCATATGAACAGCCACCAAGTAACATTGTTAAAATGAAGACAAAGTGAGATGACAATATTGTGGAAACTATGCAAGCCACATGACAAACATCTAAGCCAGAAAGCATGGTACTAGCTGAACCCACATCCATATAAGGAGTACAACAGTAACAAACCTTTATAATGGTCAGTCATAAACAAAGTCACAGCCTGTGGCACATGAGAATTTAGCATATGTTGTACAAACAGTTTTGAATGTCTACAACTGTATGCGTGACCTATGCCAATTATTAGCAATCAGTGGCCTGAAAAATGCAAACATTCTAATAATGCTTGCTGACTATGAAATGTTGCAAAGAAATGTCTATCTACACAAGTATCCACACTCACAGGCTACAAGTAGGCTGTAACAAAAACACCAAATATGTCGTAGACAGATGTAATAATAATGTTGAACTGAAGAGCATGTCACATGGTCTACCAACAGCAGTATAAACACTGACACAGCAGGCAGCTATTCTGTCTGTGAATAGGCAAACTATACACAACAGATTGGTCACTGAGAAACATACACACATACAAGCATGCTATCACATGCATTATGACCAGCAATCAAAGCACTACCAACTTGAAAGTAAAACATCCACCAGAAATTACGTGTGACAGATATAAAAAAATGACTGTCATTTAAGTTGTGGCCTACATTTCAAAAACTATCTTCAGAAAACATGGCTTGCGGCTAAATGATATTTCAACATATTTGTAAGCACAGGTACAATGTGATTATTGCATTTACCTTATGGATGCATGGTGGGTATTCCAGCATTCTAAGCAATATACATGTTAATACAAAAAATATGGGCCTATAACAGGGATCACAAACATTTTATTTAACAAAACAGAAAAATTAAACAACATACAGTACCTCTCTCCTTATGCTGCCCTTCAAGTCTGGGCATCCATTAGATGCACAATACACAATTTCAGGTCCTGTCCTTGTCGCCTGAAAAAAGAAAAGAGACACTGTGAATGAAGTAGTCATGAAATAACAGGGATATACATTCCTCAGATCAGATTCTAAAACAATTTACTTTTGAAGAGCATCAGAGAATCACCACACACATTTTGTAATGTTACACACACACAGGCCTGTACATCTTTGAACACAGTTTGGAGAATATGAGATTCAAACCTGCAGCTCTAATCTACAACCACACCCTGACACCTATCTACATATCTAAACCATCTTGCCTAAGAGTGTGTTTTGTGAAAGGCTTGGGCTTATTTATTTACATTTGTTGACTGGGAGTGTCCGACTGGACGTAGGTCCATTTTCAACGGAGGCCCGGGGAGAAAAGCTCCAGTGTTAAAATAAACAGACAGTAGTTACACTGGATTACATAGCAATTAACAATTTGATTAACATAGCAATTAATTACAAACATATTTACAGATGAAGAACATAGTACATCAGTAGACAACTCGAATCTTTATCTGTGAAGTACATAACAGACATTAACAAATGTTACAATAAGAAGTTCCTGCTGTATAATAAATACTAGGCTTATGAGCATCTGAGCTTACTATAATCAAGGTAGTTAGTAGGGTGGAAAGAAAGGTAGTGGTTGGATGGGGTGGTTGATATTAGAGTGGGAGTTGCAATGGCATAGCCAGCATGTTTTTAGATATGCTTTTAGTAAAGTTTTGAAGTGGGTGCATGATGGTACGGAGATAATTGTGGGTGGGAGGGATTTCCATAATTTGGCTATGGCGCAAGAGAATAGTGCTTCACCAGCAGAGTTATTGGCTTTAGTGATCTGCAAGTGATTTTTGTTGCTGGATCTTAGTGGTCTGGTGGTGCGATAGGGTTGGAGTAGATTTTGGAGGGATGGTACATTTAGTGGATGGTTTACTAGTTTGTGGGCGAGTGAGAGTTGATACATTGAAGGAGGTGAGGGAGTTCAAGCCAGCCCAGTTCAGCAAGTGAGAGACAGTGGTGACTACGGTAGGATGCCCCTGTGGTGAATTTGGCGATTTTGTTGTAGCAGGTCTCTAGCTTGTTTAGATCGCATTGCCTTAGGTTGGTATATATTGGAGAGGCATAATGTAGGGTGGAGATAAGGTGGGAATTTGCTATTGAAATCTTTGCTGCTTTGGTGAGAAGTTGCTTATTTCTGTATAACGCTCCTAGATTTTTGTGGACTTTTTTATGGTCATGGATATGTGAATGTCAAATTTTAGTTTATGAACATGCAAGGATGGGCTACTAATAATGGATTATGGCTTAGTATTTCAAAAAAGGACCACATGCTGGGCATGTAGGAAAATAATCTGGAAGAATGAATTCATACAAGCCCTGTAGTCCAAACTTGTACAAGCAATTGAAAACCTCCATCCCTCAGACAGTGGGAAAGTGCCATGTATCACATAGCTTCTGTTAATTAACAGAGACGTAAAAGGTGTTGTACATCAGGGACACAGTAAGAAATGTGGGAGGACTACATTTACACATATTCCTTGGGAAAGTGCACATCACAAATCAAATGCACACATCACTGTATCCCCCTGATCTGCATTGCAACTGTAAGTCTGACCACCTGACTCCATCAAAAGACAAGATGTGGTTGTTGAAGTGAGTCTAATAATGAATGACAAAACCACACTTGCTAGCACTTTTGAAAATAATACCATATTCCTCACAATTGTTTATCACACATGTAACAGTCTGTTGCAAGCTTTACACATAACCCTGTACTTAAAAAGATGCTATTAACAGAACATTATGGATTATGAACATATTTATAAGAAATCCTTGAATAACTCAGTTATTTGTAACTATGCACAAAATAAACATTAATATCAAAAAGTAGTTATGTACAGAAGAATACTCAACAAGGTGTGCAATGCACAAAGACAACAATATAACAGTATTTTCCCCTATGTGGATTTGAACACGTCGGACCAAAATATAGGCAGGTTGGCCTGTCTCTTTACAGCTGAGCTAAGAAACAGCACACATTTTTCCTTAACAAACAGGTACTGCATGTGTGTATTCATATTCCTGCAGATAATGGATGAACATGGAAACTTCTGATAGTTTATTGGTCATTATAATCTTAAGAAGGAACAGCACACCTCTCAACTGTCCAGATTTTTGCCTCACATTTTTGGTCTATTCCTCATAAAATTTGTGTTTTTTTCTGGAAAATCACTGGGATGATCTGAGGAATTAAGTCATTAATGTATGTTAACACAAACCCTGTTACTCTAGCAACTTTCTAAGTTTATAAGAGCAATATGTAAAATCTGTCCCCTTTTTTAGGCCTTTGTCACCAAATTTTGCAAGGCATTGTCCAGATTTCTTGTACAAAGAGGTTGAGAGGTATGAGTAACAGCTATCAACACATATCTGAAAACATGTGTAAGCAGTCAAATAGGCATTCCTCTTGGCTTAAACAAGTGGGACTGTAGTAAGAATGTTCACTCTAATAAGAGGAATGAAAAAAAGAATTTATTTATGAGTTAGTATTCACACATATACAGGTAGAGTAGGGGATACTTTCATTGTTTAACAGATAACTATGAAATAGTCATCAGCGGCCTAAAAGCTATAGGTATCAATGATACGCGACTATACTGGCTGTAAGAAATTATGTTGCTATATGTTGGAAAACAGATGTACACCTACAATGTTCAGTGTTATGCGTATTATAAACATTAGTAAATAAATTAACAGCATGGGAATAGAACCCTTACTTACATGGAAAGCAGACACCATGTTGTCTCACTTATCCAGATGAGCTAATTGTCAGAGCAGCTACCTAATGGTTATAAAAGCCATGCATCTGATTTGGGACACAGATATATTTCAAAATCCAGTAGAAATGCTTAACTATATGTAGTATTATTATACTTACTATAGGCATCCACTGTCTGTCTCCACACCTTAGTGACACTCCAATGAAGCTCCTCTGAGTTCCACAGAAGCTGGTCATCATAGCAGTAGCAAACCTGCACTCCAGTCTGGTAGATCCCAGTACGTCATTGATGCTTCATCACAATTTGGTTCTAAATGTCAATCATTGTGAAGTTCCTTGGCCTTGCTCTCATCTGATGCTTCACTACAGCATAGGCGGTAAGCATCTGGGTAGTCTCCTCCTCAGTCCAATTGGGCACCTAGCACATTGAAGCCTCCTGGAAGTAGCCATCTAGATAATGTCAATACTCCAATGCAAATTATGATCAGTTTTCAAAATAGTTCACTGAGGTCCCACTCAGTTTGCAGGTAGCAATGGTCTGATCTGTAAATGTATCAAAATCAATATTTAAAAGTGGTGCCTATGTCACGTTATCAGATCATTGGAACATAACAGGCACATGCTACATATAGTACTTTTTATTGATACCTATTAAGTACTTGCACAGAGCACCTTCCTGTTATGCCAAGCTATTGATTAATGTCCCAGATTGCAAGTACTTATATGGATGTGTGCAAACAGATTTCCACAAGGTGGAATTGTAATGAACCTTATTAATTATGGATGGTACTTAAAAGATGGATGCACATTAGGTACTCTTATAGTAAAAGTGAACAGTACATAATGACGAATTTACGTATTATAAGTATATCTTGCGAGTGACTTCATGCCCATTATGGTGTATGCATGGAAACCTACAGATTCTGATAGTATCTGTATGTACTATGTCACTTTGATGTTACAAATATTTATTCATTGCTCTCAAGGTTCTTAACGTAAGTCTTATATCTATTGGTTCAGTATAAAAAGGATTCATACTCTCTGCGGCCTTCTTATGGATCCTGAGGTTTTTGGAAGCTTTCCGTAAGTTGTTCAATTGATAATTTACAGGCACTCTGTGCTGAAGTGGATGGCATTTACTTCTCTGTAATGACTGAGATGATATGAGGTGTTTTTTAATACTTGTCTGTTTAGGCTGTAACTGCATTACAGCTACAGCAACACACATTTCTGTTGTACACGATTGTTTATTGTTGTAATGTAAAATGCATTTAGACTGTGTCTCCTGTGGCATGGTACAGTTATGTTTGGACTTCCATTCAAAGGTTATGTAGTTTAAGGTGTTTGAATCCGACAGCCTTTGCATGTATCCTGAGCTATACTGATTTTACAGCTGTTGCAGGAATTGTTGTAAGTTTTTATGTATGTCACAATGCATTTTTCATAGACACTTGCATTGCACAGGAATGCATATTGTTTATGATGACATAAACCGTCCACATAATCATCTGAATAACTTGGCCCCCACATGAATACGAACATGTGCACATCACTGTCTTTCAGACAGCAAACAGACCTAGGGGCAATAATTTCTCCCAAAAGGAAAATGAAATTATAGCAGATGCTCTGTGACAACATAGATAGAGACTCCTTGGATGCCTATGGAAGAGGCAGGACCCCTCTGAGCAGAACAAGCCTTCCCCATTAGGCATCAGTGTCTATGCTCCAACATGTATAGAGTTCCACTGCTGGCCCGTCTGCTATGGGCCCAGCAGTCATAACCAGTCAGTCAATTTGCAGTCATGCTCCTTCACCTCCACATGCTAGCATCACACCAATAGTCACCTTTGTGGAGCAACCTAGGCTAAGTGCTTTGATGCATGGTAGGGACACAGTGTGTGCCCTAAATTGTGTTAGAGTAACACAGACAGTTGATCCACTCTGTCTGGGAGTGTCATTCTCACCCCATGGAGATGATGATTGCTGTGAAGAACACCAACAATGTCAGTTGCCTGACAGTTTCACTAAACTTTACTTTACCCATAGTTTACAGTGATATATTTGGCTTGTGATATTAAGAGCAGTTCTGCATTATGTCCTGAGTTGTTTAACTGTTTGCAGCTTTTTATAGGGAACAGATAGGAATGTGTTGCACTGATGTGTGTCCCTTAGTGTGTGCCATACACAGATATACCAGTATATGATTCTGCATACATACCTGTGTCACTTGCCCTCTGAGTTGATGATCCCTGATGGGATAGATTTGTATGCGTTCATAATGTTACATCTTATGATTATATGTTATGATTATGCTGTTAAGTCTGATGCTCAGTGTGTACCATTACTGGGTAATTCCCATTAGATACAATCCATGCAAATGTGGTGAGGCAACACCTGCACATTAGTGTTTAATCTGTGCACTTCTGTATGCTTGGCTTGTCATGACTCAGAGTTGTAGGTCAGATGCTGCTGTTTTGCCTGAGCCTGTACTTGTGGTAACACCCTCTGTCACTTGCACTTCTGTGTTCTGCCCCTGTGCCCTCCTATTCCTCCTCTGATACCTGCAGGATGTCATCTTCAGACATCTGAGGTTCTTGGGGTAGCTCACCAACACCTGCAGCTGGAAGACCACAATGTACTCTAATTAGCATGTTGTATAGCATGCTACAAACCATTATCATCTGTGCTGCCTTCTAAGGTGTGCAGACATCTTATAACAGCTTTCAGTACACTGAACACACACTGTGTGGTATTTTATGTTGTGTGTACTGTATTGTAGGTCTCTTCTGGAGGTCCTCTTGGGGTCACTAGCCACAGCTCAACTGGATAAGCAAAGTCAACTGTTGCGGGGAGTAAACACACATGTCAACTTGAACATTGTTGGGAAGGATGCCATTAGCTTACATCCTAGCTGTATTCATGAAATTACCCAGTAGTAGTCCCTCAGGTATTTCTCCTTACTGGAATGTTGCCCTTAGACCACTTTCCCTCCATTTGCAGTGTCATGGACACTTTCAGGGTGTGTTGCCATGAAGTTTGTTATGCTGTCACCTACTGCTCACATACAAACTGGCAGTTCAGGGATGGCCAACCCTTTCTGTTTATACATATATATATATATATATATATATATATATATATATATATATATATATCTGTCTGCTTCAGGATGTACTGGGGTCTTGATAGTGAAGTCATGCAATCTATTATGCTGAAAACATGAGGCAAGTTTGCAATGTTATAGAACTGGTGCATTACAGTTCTTCACTCCATGGGGGTGAATAGAAAATGTATGCTGTCATCCATCTTGTTGCACATTACTGTCAGGAATTTTCTAGGATATGAATGGCAGATGCCTGTGATACTCCCACCTCATCCCCATGTGTCTTTGGAATGTCCCATATGCAAGTGCATTCAGGTTGAGACACACTTTGATTTTGAGGGAATGGGGTTTCCTCACAGGGAAAATGTGTGCATTAAAACAAATGTTTGTCTGTCTGTCTAGGTGGTACCTGACAAGAATTTTTTGGTCTGACAACTGGTTTAGTTATAGCCTTGTTCTCACTCTAGCTGGCTGTCTTCTAGGGGGCACAGACACATCCTCATACATGGTGTGTATTACTGCAGCCATTTGCAGTTCATTCACTGCAGGTCGGATTTTTTTTTTCCATGGTATTGTTATGGAATACAATGGAATCCATAGCAGTAGTTTCCATTCCTTGTGAGACCATATAGCATATGCTGAGGATTTCAAAAATAGAGATGGTATTGAAGTTTGTCTCACTTAAGTTCTGTTGGCTGTGCACGATGTGTTTTGGAATCCAATGGGTTTGTGCAGAATCCATAGTTACACTACCGAATAGCTAAATATATAGACTCCTTTCAGTGTGTCTTTTGAAATCATGTCCTCATCTGGTGTGCTGAAGTCTTCCTTCAGCATGCTGTGCTGTCCGTAAACAGCTTTCGAAATCCAGCCCTTAGTATGCTAAAGTGTTGCTGCTGTGGAATAGAGTAATCAGTGATAATGAATGTGATTTTTTTTTTTCTGTTAATCCTAATAGGTAGCCTAATTAGTTATTCCTCTTGACATTCACTGATTTCACAGAATGATCTTCAGACCATCTTTAATCCCATGATGGCTCAGTTCTTAGTAGTTCCCAGACCCCCAGCTTCATTTAATTCTTTCCTCCACAGTTACTACAATGCAGTCTTGGCCAATCAGGGTATGTTGAAAGGATTTAGGAAAAAAAGTTGAAGAGCATAGCTGAATTTCTTTTCTTAGTTATGATTTTTGTGTTCATGATATCATTGGATAAAAATATTGGTGAAAAAGCTCTAAAGTACACCTTAGAGTATCTAGAACCCCATAGCTTCTGGGAGCCTAATCGACCCATACTCCTTGGTTACTTCATTTATCTCCTTATGCATACACATATACATAAATACATACATACATACATACACACATACATAAATACATACATACATACATACATACACACATACATAAATACATACATACATACATACACACATACATACATACATACATAAACACATACATAAATACATACATACATACATACATACACACATGCATAAATACATACACACATACATAAATACATACATGCATACATACACACATACATACATACATACATACATACATACACACATACATAAATACATACATACACACATACACACATACATAAATACATACATACATACATAAATAAAAATATTTCAAACACAGGCATTAATACCCTTCTAGGTTAATATACCAGAACAGTTGTTCCCATAAGTGTCCAGGCTATTCTTAAAAATATCTAAACTAGTGTTTACTTTAATGTAATTTAGTAGTCTGTGCCATGCATCAGCTGTTCTCTCAGAGAACCAATTAGTGCCTTCTCATTACTATAGAATCTTTTGATAATCATTACATCACACTAATGACTAGTTGGGGTGTGTTGAAAGGGCTAAGAACAATGGTGAACAGCAAAACAAAATGTGAGAAAAACAAGTTAAAAAATAGATGTTGCTGGGATACAGGGATAAGTTGATCCAGGGAGGCACTCTGTGGGGAGGGAGCAGTTTACAGTCTGGACAGTCCCATTTCACCTAAGTACAGCACTGCCTGGAGCATCCCACATAATGGATATTCTCAATAAATATGGAAAAGTCCTTCATGGCATCAAATATCATAAGATTTGGTTGCATTGTTACAGTTTTTCAATTTCTCTTCAGGTATGCATTCCAGTATTCCTATAAGTAGTACAAGAGTATAACTTCAGGTTCAGTTCCCCATATCTTAAATGGTATAACACTGCTCTGTAGCTATAATTGTTTTCTTTTTTTTTTACTAATGCTTTATTCTATCAACATATGTTACTTTTTAGTTCTACATTGGCATCGTCTTTAAACAACATTTTTTGTTTATGTTTCTCAGTGACATAGTATATCCTCTTGTGAGTTTTTTCAAGATCCCATATTGTGAGCAATCCATGCAAATGTCTGGAAAAGCATACACATCTGTTTTTTTTTAGGATGAGCATTCTCAAATGTGTCCATTTCTTTCTCCATGTTGATTGATGCCTTCCTAATTAATACCCTTTTGGTGCATTTAAACAGTATTATGCAATTCATATTCATTTATTTCTGACACATTGGGAGAGCAACAAAATTAGATCACCATGCTTGAAACATTGTCTCTGACACCTAGAGATATCAACTTTTGACTAAAATTTTTTATCTAATTTAGGGAACCAGCCTTCTCAGATCCTATGTTTGAGCTGATCCTATCCACCAATTACAAGTGATTATTCTGTAATGAAGATTTTACACTCAAGGGTGCACAAGTCGTATGCTATTGAATGTCCCAAAGTTGCAGTCTCACTATGAGGATTATGCATAACCCATGAGCCTTACAAGTCCTTTCTGCAACTTGCATAGTTTGAATCTTGATCTGACTTGTGTCTGTAAGAATTTTCCATGTGTGATATCTAAATCTAAAGCTAATAAGTACCCATGATGGAACAAACTATGAGCAAAGACCATCCCTTTCATTTGTTTCATTGCTTTAGCACAGACACCTTC
Source organism: Protopterus annectens (assembly GCF_019279795.1). Lineage (NCBI taxonomy): Eukaryota > Metazoa > Chordata > Ceratodontiformes > Protopteridae > Protopterus > Protopterus annectens. The sequence continues at coordinate 1,298,758,417 of NC_056731.1, forward strand.
AGAAATCACATGGAAAAAAAACCTGATCGGTTTCTTTTTTTTTTAACTACCAGAATTTTGACAGTGGTTAGAATGTCACAACATTATGGGTGACTGAGGATCTTACTTATTGCACAAGATTTTTATTGGAGTACAGCCAAAATGACCTCTATGAAAAGGGTAGGCAACATCCCTGCTCTCCACAAGGTGGCACCTTCTCCCTTAGAAACATATGTGAAGTCCACAGACCTACAGGTCATTCTCTCCGAAGTGGGTAAGTACAAATATACATCCTCACACTACAGTTTTGGAGAGATTGCCATACTCTTTATGCTTATAGATATTGGCCTATGACCCATATTTTGCTAAATGAAAAAGCTCTTGAATGGATATCTGATGAAAAAATGGATGTGTCTTCGGTTATGTCTCCTGTGGAGTATGCAGGTAGTCACAAAGCAATTACAAAATAGTGATAAGAGATGATAAACCATATTGAAAGGGATATTATGGAGGACCAGATGGGCAGTACAAAACATATGTACCCAGCAGAGATGGCAAGGGCTGTCTGCAATGACTTATTTGAACACTGTGAACAGATTAAAAAAGAAGAAGAAGAAGAATAGAAAAAGAAAGGCACTAAACATTTTGAGGATGGGTTGGTGATTATTTCAATGTCAGAGTGATGCCAGAGAAAGATGGAGTAAAACCAAAATAATGAGAGAGAACCTGCATAATAAAATATCCAAACAAGAAATAATTTACAGTTTCTCAGAAACAGATGTTGTCACTGCCAAACCTGCACTGAGCAAGGCATTACTTTCCAAGACTTCTTGATTTTCAAGTGAATTCTCAGTATTATTGCAACTTAATGTACCTTCAGCTATCAATAGCTTATGAACCCCAACCAAAGACAACATTCCAAAGACAGATTCCCAATGGCCATAAGATAGCTGATACACAGTAGTTACAAAAAAATTATAAATCAGATAAACAGAAAGGCTTAATGGAATTTAAAAGTACTTTTTGGGGGTCAAGCTATTCACATCCTTCATTTCACTTCCATGGAAACTGTAGAAGACCCTAATAATCCTGCAGACCATATAACATCTTCTTTATCCTTTTTTTAATAACATTGTGTTTATGCTTGTCATACTCCTTTTGGAATAAACTGCATGTTTTATTTATAATAGCTAGGGTGAGTATGTTATTTAAACTGTCTCCATTTTTTTCATTTCATCCACAATCTTCTGATGTTTCTTTATGTCACATACAACCAATATGTTTAACCGCTTCTCAGAGCAATTTGGAGGCACAGTTTTCAACCACTAAATCAAAACTGAAGTAGCTAAAAACTGCAGATGGACTACATAGACTGTGGCATCAACATCTTCAAATAATCCCAGATGTTTCTTCACATCAAAAGATTGGAAAAAGAAAAAGAAAAGTGCTGGAGATGTGACCAGAGAGATGCAGCAATTAGACACATTCTAATGGTACAACCGAGCCAAGGAACTAGGTCATAAAGTACCAGGTACCTGGGAGGAGATATTTCAGGAGGAAAGCAGAAATATGTAGAAATGTTGCATGGGGAATTTAGCTCTAAATGATAATGTAGAGAACAAGAGATAAGAGGCTGTAAAGGGGGCTGGTAATGAAGTATAAGAATGTTGTTGCAAAAAATGGAAACAAAAGCAATGCATCAAGACAAGAACTGCAAAATGTATTCATGAAGATCACAAGAGTGGTCAAACAATTAGTGAAGATGAAAGGAAGAATAACAGATAGGTAAAGAATGGAGAGAAATTCTATTTTTCCATGAAATGGGTACAGAATAAAGGGTGTCAGTAATAGCCTTGGATGTAATACACTTGAAGAAGGGGACTCATTAAGGAACAAAATTACAGGGCAAAAGAAAAGATAATAAATGAGCATTAAATGGACAGATAAATCTCAATAAATGACTGAATCATTAGACTAGGGCGGTAAAATAAAAATATAAATACAGCTGACTACTGGTTATGAGTAAATGTACAATCATTTTGACTGCACATGCATGAAATTTGTTGAATTGTGTATTCAATGAAAAGGATCAAAATTCAAGTGTGCGGTCTTTTGTCCTGGCTAGTCGAAATTATGTACTTGTGTAGGGACAGTGTCAGCATATCTGACTGTATTCCAAAGAATATAAAAATGCTCAGAAGTTGGATACATTTGATGTGAATGTAGGGCAAGTAACAAAATGTAGTGGGCATAAAACCAAACACAACTGGTGCAGCAAAAAACAAACAAAAAGATAATACATATTTAATCACAACTTAAGACATGTCAAATAAATAAATAAATAAATACATACATATGTAATGATATGTCTGTGGAAGATAGTAAAGATGTTTTTGAAACAGGTGAAGAAGAATTCATAGGCAATGGAGAAGTGAATACATTGTGGTAGAATCTGATAAAAAGAAAGGGATATAAACAAGGAAAAAGAGCAAATAAAATGTCATGTGGTTCAATATGCTATCTATCAAGGTAAACAGAATGAAAATGTTTCTTAAATGGCAAGTCATACCATAATGGCTAAGGAAAGAAAATGGCGATATTTCACTGTTAACAACATGCCATACAGAAAACAGATGAAAGACATTCGGGATAAAGAAATGTATTTTTTTTAAGGCAGAAGTTTTTAAATTTCATGTTGCTTGTGGCAGGTAGAACACTAGGTGAAAATTTGTTTATTTTGTGTTTTTTTTATGGATATATTTTCTGTTTTGTGTACTCATTTGAATAAAAAACACAGGGTGTAGTTAATGGAAAACATTGTTCCATATAAGTATAAATGTCTAAGTGATTTGCTTAGGAGATGTTGTTCCCTAATTATAAACAATGTGTGCCAAGGCATTGTGATCATATGTAACTAATAATATGTGCAAAGGAAAAAGAAATTTAAAGACAAATTGAAAGAAGATTGTGACACCCTACCCTGGCCCAGCAATTAAGGAGCCTTAATCCTCACCACTAACACCAGTGATGGGCGTCTCATATAAGAGGAAAGGATAACAAATACACATAGTAAAGTGCAACTTCCCTTAAGAGCACACAGAGATCTCAGTCAGTCTCGTGCTGGTCGCTGCCTTGCTCTCCAGGTCCCCAATAAGACTCCCCACTGGCACAGCTATAGGGTCCAGATCTCAACCTAGTGGGCAAGTTAAAACTTCCAGCACCTTCTATGTCCAACCAGTGCTTCTTGTCCCTGCCCAAGTAGCTGACACACACACACACAAACACACACACACACACACACACACACACACACACACACACACACACACACACACACACACACACACACACACACACACAGACACACACTCACACACACACACACACACACACACACACACACACACACACACACACACACACATGCACTTTGAGGAGAGCTTATACAACCACACAGACACTCCTGGGGAAGGCTGGCACAGGTTCTCAAGCTGTGCCCCTTTTTTCCCAGACTATACGGTAGTACCAGCTGCCACCACCCACTAATATTTATCAGCTACTCAAAGACCCTTAAAAGGGTGTCCAATTATTACTGTGCAATATTATTATCCAATGGTAGAATAGCCCAGGGATAAAGCTATTGAAGTGGCTTTGTACAATTTTACCAAAAGCATGCAAGTACTCTAAAGAGCTTAAATTATCTCTAAAAAAACAGCCACAGTTAAAAAGGTTTAAAAATATTTAATAGCAAATAGTCAAAACACAAGACAATACTTTTTACTACACAGTGGTAGTCAAGAGTTCAGAGATCACAGAGAAATACTTAAAATAATTAAGTAGTACAGTTTTGACATCACAGAAAAATACTTAGTCTAATCTTTCTAGTTTCTAGCTATTAAGAAAAAACACAAGTCTAAGATAAACTTACATATAGAGCAAGACAGTGCTGATGAGTTGGATGGGCAAGACAAAAATGCTTAATGCTCTCTGATTCTGTTTGTCTTTAAAATCACATTCCTGGTTCACATTACATCATTCTTCATACTTCCCTGGGGTTCCCAGGCTAACAGGCTACATTCTTTAGTAAGCTCACACCAGGTCAGGAAGCAAAGCCATTAAGGACATTTATGCATGCAAATTCTGGCCATTAACTCTGGCCTTAATACAATAGCAAGAATTCCTTCATCTAGACCAGCCAGAGCCATGTTTACATCAAAGGGTCACAACATGCTTTACTTGGTCAGTAGAGTGCACTGTTGTTACATTTTTTCAGTTCCACATGTAATACTATTTTTACCATTTAAGACAACAAGCCTGTGGTTTACAGTAATATTTACAGAAGACAGAATTATCTCCAAAATTCTATCTGGCTAGGCTGGAAGCCTTCATCTATTTTCAACCAATCTTCGCATATCTCCCCGCCTGGAGAGCTCAGGCTAGTTTTTCATGTGACCCTTGAGAAACACTGCTTGAGGGAGTTAGGTCTGTCTGAGTATACCTTACCCCATTCCCTGTCTTGAGAGACCATCTGCATTGGCATTGCTAATCACACTGCGGTGCTGCACGGACATATCATATGCTTGTAACCCCAGGCTCCATCTTAGCAACTTGACATTTTTCTGGCTGGCTCTGTTTAACCATGTTAGGGGGTTGTGATCTGTCATAACAGTGAATTTCCTCCCATACAGATAAGGCTGAAGTTTCTGCAATGCCCACACTATGGCTAGACATTCCTTTTCCACAGCTGCATAGCATTCCTCCCTGAGTTGGAGCCTACGACTGAGATAAACCACTGGGTGCTCTTTCTCCTCTGAAAAACTCTGGCTAAGTACAGACCCCACCCCATGGTTCAAAGCATCCACCTGCATAACAAATTATTTGCTCTAATCTGAACTGAGTAACACAGGGGATCCTCCCAAAGCTTCTTTAACCTCCTGGAATGCCTGCTTATATGCTGGGCTCCACACTACCTTATCTGGCCTGTTCATCCTTGTCAGGTCTGTGAGGGGAGCAGCTATGGTACTATAACTGGGGACAAAATTTCTGTAGTACCCTGCTGTCCCTAAAAAGACCATCACCTGCTTTTTGGTAACAGGTGCAGGCCATGGCTGAATGGCTTATACTCTGGCAGGTTCTGGCCTTATCTTACCACTCCCCACTCTATGTCCTAGGTAGGAGACCTCTGCCATACTCACCTGACATTTGCTCGGCTTAATGGTCAACCCCGCACTCTGTAGTCTGAACAGCACCTCCCTGGCATGCTGAAGGTGCTCTGGCCAGGAATGGCTGTAGATGGCAATATCATCTAGGTAAGCAAGGGCAAACCCTCCTGCTCCTGCTAGGATATGATCTACCATCTTCTGGAAAGTTGCTGGGGCATTCTTCACCCCAAAGGGCATCTTTGTGAACTCATGCAAGCCAAAAGGAGTCACAAAGGCTGACTTTTCTGTAGCACTGGGAGTCAAGGGCACCTGTCAGTAACCCTTGGTAAGATCAATGGTTGTGAGATACTTAGCCCCACCCAGCTGTTCAAGGGGCTCATCTGTCCTAGGCATGGGGTAAGCATCTGACTCTGTGTGACTATTTAATTTCTTGTAGTCCACACAGAACCTGGTGCTGCCCTCCTTCTTTGATACAAGCACCACTGGGGAGGCCCAGGGACATTTGGACTCTTGAATCACCCCTAGTTCCAACATCTCCTGTACATCCTCTCTCAGAGTCTGTTTGACTCTCTCACGCACTCTGTAAGGGGCCTGACTAATAGGCCTTTGGGGTCCTGTATCCACCTGGTGCTGCCCCAGGTGGGTGGACCCTGGTTTCCCAGTGAACATGTCCCCAAATTCCTGCAGCACTGCTTGGATTTCTTGAACCTGGTTAGGCGATAGCTGCTGGGACATGGCTACCCCTTCCACTGAGATGTCAGCCCAAGCGTCACTGAGGAGATCAGTCACCAGATCTTCCTCAGACTTCTCCTGCAATCCACTGCAAATGTTCAGCACAAGGGCCTCCCTATCATGGTAAGGTTTCATCATGTTAACATGGTACAATTTGTGCCCCTGCCTTCTGCCTAGCAGTTCCACTATGTAGTTAACATCACTTACCTTTCTTATAACCTTGTAGGGTCCCTCCCAAGCTGCTTGCAACTTGTTGTGTCTGACAGGAATGAGAATCATTACCTGCTGCCCCACAGCATTATCTCTACTTCGAGCATGCCTGTCATACCACACCTTTTTCTGTTGTTGGTGTTCTGCCAGGTTCTCCTGGGCCAAGCCCATGAGTTCTCTGAGCCTTGTCCTGAGGTTTAGGATGGATGCCACAACAGACTCCTTGTGAGACTCGCACTCACTTTCCCACTCATCTCAAATTAAATCTAGAGGTCCCCTCACCCTATGCTCATACAGCAACTCAAAGGGTGAAAAACCTGTGGATTCCTGGGGAACCTTTCTGTAAGCAAACAACAGATGGGGCAAATATTTGTCCCACTCCCACTTAAACTGATCTGCAAATGCCTGTAGCATGAACTTGATCGTAGATTCTAACCTCTCAACAAGACCATTAGTCTGGGGATCGTAGGGGGTGGTCATCATGTGCTTCACCCCATGGGACTTCACAGACAAGCCAGCAGGTCGGATATGAAATCAGCACCTCTGTCAGTCAGTATTTCTTTTGGGAAACCTACCCTGCTGAAAATCTCTAACAAAGCATTTGACACCTTCTCTGCCTCAATGAAGGACAAAGCCACTGCCTCAGGGTATCATGTAGCATAATCTACTACCCCTAGGATATACTTTTTCCCTGTGGAACTTGGGGACTTAGAGGACCCACAATATCCATAGCTACCCTCTGAAATGGCTCCTCAATCACAGGCAAAGGCATCAAAGGAGCTTTCACCTTGTCTCCTGCCTTGCCTACCTTTTGGCACTGCTCACAGGTCCTGCAGTACCCTGTTACATCTCTGAAAATTCCAGGCCAATAGAAGTTCTGCATAATATGCATCTTTGTACATTTTGTGCCCATATGACCTGCAAAGGGAATATCATGGGCTATGGCTAGAAGCGCCAGACGGTAGGGTCTAGGCACTACCAACTGCTGTACTCTCTCACCTTCTAGCCCTCGCTCAGGGGTCCACTGTCTGTATAGTAACCCTTTGTCCCAGTATACAGATGCCCCTTATACTTGAGAATCAGGTGCCTCCCTAGCTATCTGCCTCAGGCCTTGCAATGTAGGGTCTGAGAGCTGACCCTATCTCAACTCTCTCCTTGTAACCTTTCCCAGCTCCCTTTCCACAGGAAGTCTAGCATCTTCTGACAGTGGTGCCTCACTGTCAGCCTGGGTACTACTACTCACCTCTACCTTTGCAGTCACTCTGTCCAAGGGGACTATCAGTACCCCCAAGCAGCTGTAGCTCACCTTCAGTCTCACTGCTACAGGGTAGCTCCTTCCCTGAAGTAACCACCTCACCAGTCCTGGCTCCAAGTATGCAGTCTGTCGGGGTCTCCCCCAGGCTACCAGACCCACATGCTTGTCTCCTAGCCTGACTGTGTGTAACTGCACAAACACATGGTACTGCTTCATCCAAATCCTTCCCTATCAGGACATCTGCAGGATGGTAGTTTGGTACCCTTGTTGTCTCAAGACAATCTACTATTGGAATTTTGTCTTTCCCACTTACTGGCTCCCTCACCTTTTGTTCCCCACTTTGTCTCCATGGACACCTGTATGCTATATGGCCCCATCGGTTGCATTAAAAACATTTAACCCTAGCTCCTGGATGTGTACCTGGACTAGTGGCTTCCCCTGCTACTGACAGATTCTGTTGGGGCAGTCTGTGCTGCACACCATGGGTTCCTTTAGACCCATGAGCAGTACTGGGGGTCCCTTTCCTGTGCAGGGCTATCCTGCTTGCCAGGTTTAGGTCTTCCCTCTTCCCCAACTCATCTGAAGTGGCACATTGTCTATCAGCTAACCAGATCCTCATGTCCTCAGGCAAAGTGCTTAGGTCTTGTTCCCTCACCAGAAGGTCTGCCAGCCCTTCAAAAGTGGTGACCTGAGATTCACTCATCCACCTATGGAAATAAGTGCTCAGTTCAGCAACATATTCATACACACTTTCATCTACCTTGCATCTATGCTCACAAAATGTTTTCCTATACGTTTCAGGTGTTAGCTTAATCAATTCTAACAACTGATTTTAACAGCAGTATACTCAAAACATGCAATGTCAGACATTTTTGACAAAACCATTACAGCTTTAACATGGAGTAAGGGGGCCAGGAACTGTACCCAGAGCCTTTGGTCAACACCATACTGTTTGCATACCCTCTCAAACATATGAATGAAACTATCAAAATTATCCCCCTCTTTAAACTGTGGAAGAAATTTACTGACCTTTTGTGCTTCTGGGGTCCAGTTACTTCCTTCCCCATTACCTCCATGACTCTAGCAAAGCGTTAGCATTTCCTTCTCATGCTTCCTCTGCTGCTCCTTTTCCTCGGCTTCCAGGCATAGCAGTTTCTCATTCTCCTCAGCCTGTAGACTCCTCAGTCTCTTAGCTGCTTCTCTTTCCAAACGCCTGGCCTCCAACACAAGTCTCTTTAGCTCCAGATGGATTTTTAAGCCCACTGCAGAAAGGTTGAGCGGTCCATTCTCCAAAGGTATTATATCTCCACTGTCAGTCTGATTGACCTCCTGGTTGCTGTTTTCTGATGCAGCTGCAACCAAGGCTGCAATCAGGTCTGCATTAGTCAGGTTTCCATGCACCAGTCCTTTAGCCTGGCACATCTCTGCCAGCTGGCTCCTTGTCACCTTTTAATACTCCTCTGCTGACATGCTGCCTGCTCACCTTGACTAATTAAGCTAACAAAAGAAATAAAACAATTGTGATCTGAACTCTGAGTATTCACTGCATTGCTGATTTAGAGTACAAAACACCTTCAGAGCTCACTGTACACAAGCTACAGGAATTCACTCTACCCACACCATTACAAGCCAATTAGAGTTTGCCAAACAATTAATATGTGGTGTGGATATCCCACCACTGCCAAACAAATAATATGTAATGCCTGTGCCTTGGCCCAGCAATCAAGGAGCTTCAATCCTCAACACTAACACCAGTGAGGGACATCTCATATAGGAGGAAAGGATAACAAATACAGACAGTAAAGTGCAATTTCCCTTAAGAGCACACAAAGATCACAGTCAGTCCAGGGCTGGTCGCTCCTTTGCTCTCCAGGTCCCCAATTAGACTCCCCACTGGCACAGCTATAGGGTCCAGATCAGAGCCTAGTAGGCAAGCTAAAACCTCCAGTACCCTCTCTGTCCAACCAGTGCTTCATGTCCCTGCCCAAGTAGCTCTCACTCACACACACACACACACACACACACACACACACACACACACACACACACACACACACACACACACACACACACACACTTTGAGAAGAGTTTATACAACCACACAGACACTCCTGTGGAAGGCTACCACAGGTTCTCCAGCTGTGCTCCTTTTTTCCCAGACTATATGGTAGTACCAGCTGCCTATACCCACTAATATTTATCAACTACTCAAAGGCCCTTAAAATGGTGTCCAATTATTACTGTGCAATATTATTATTCAATTGGTAGTATAGCCCAGGGCTAAAGCTATTGGAGTGGCTTTGTTCAATTTTACCAAAGGCATGCAAGTACTCTAAAGAGCTTAAATTATCTCTACAAAAACAGCCACAGTTGAAAGGGTTTAAAAATATTTAATTACAAATAGTCAAAACACAAGACAATACTTTGTACTATACAGTGCTAGTCAAGAGTTCAGAGATCACACAGAAATACTTAAAATAATTAAGTAGTACTGTTCTGACATCACAGAAAAAACACTTAGTCTAATATTTCTAGTTTCTAGCTATTTCAAAGAGAAAACACAAGTCTAAGATAAACTTACATATAGAGCAAGACAATGCTGATGAGTTGGATGGTCAAGACAAAAATGCTTAATGCTCTCTGATTCTGTCTGTCTTTAAAATCACATTCCTAGTTCATATTGCATCATTCTTCACACTTCCCTGGGGTTCCTGGGCTAACAGGATACATTCTTTAGTAAGCTCACACCAGGTCAGGAATCAAAACCATTAAGGACATTTATGCATGCAAATTCTGGCCATTAACTCTGGCCTTAAAACAATAGCAAGAATTCCTTCATCTAGACCAGCCAGAGCCATGTTTACATCAAAGGGTCACAACATGCTTTACTTGGTCAGTAGAGTGCACTGTTGTTACATTTTTTTCAGTTCCACATGTAACACTATTTTTACCATTTAAGACAATAAGCCTGTGATTTACATTAATATTTAAAGATGACAGAATTATCTCTAAAATTCTATCTGGCTAGGCTGGCAGTCTTCATCTATCTTCATCCAATCTTCAAAAGGATTTTCAGTGCATCACATGTACATATAGACAAAAATGGGCAAAATAATTTTATGCAAGTGAACTTGCCATTAAATAGTCCAAAACACAAAGCATGTGAAACTTTCACAGTCACATATTCAAAACTGCAAAAGGAGATTAGTGTATGAAAAATCAACTGTAAACATTAGCTCATTATGCAAAGCAAGAAATGAATAATTTGGTATTTAGTTTTAATCAAATAATTGCCATCAATGCCACTGTAGCAGAGGCAGTCTGACATCTGGTCGGGAATAATTTCAATGACAGGAGTTATGTTCAATTGTGGATCCTGTACAACATTCTTACTAGACAGGAGTGATTAGATAGGATCTGTGTGGATAGCCTGGTCAGGTGGTGACAATGTCAAGTGGAAGTGTCACAACAATACCTTTGCAAATTAGGGCACCTTCTAAGAACCATAGAGTCACAACAGGCATAGCGCATATATTTCTGGATTGTCTACTGGCACATGTGACCTGGTACCCAAGGGACTCAGACACATAGGACTTATCTCCCATTTTGTAAGGGTACTATGCAGTAAGCCACCTACCAAGCACCCTTGTTGGCACTTGCAGACATGCAGCCTTATGAAAACCAGCTATATCTGATTTACATACATATTGCAGTAGACGCGCATACTACTTACTGAACTGCCAGGTGGTATATGGCCCCAGAGGCTGCATCATGGATGCATTCCCTTACAGTCCAAGGAGTAACTGTGATGCCATTATGTCACATTCCACTGCCATGTCCCATGTGCTGGAGTTATGAATGATATTCCATGGATATGTATTACAAAATGCTAGATACATGCAGCAGCCATGACTGCTGTCACCCATGTAGTCCCAATAAACACTTTCACATGAGGCCTGATGCTGGGCCCATCACTCTGAAAGGAACATCATATAGCACATCTACAGCCACTTAAATATATTTCTCTGCAGTCTGGACAGCTCTAACAGGACACTCCAGTACATACCTGAGAAGGTCTGCCATATGTTTATGACACGATGCATTACACACATGATACTACAGAACCTGTGGCACAGCTAGAATATAATTGTGAGGAGGAGAGAAGGATGAGGTACCGCTGTCATCACAACTCCCTGCTCTGCTACATGTAGCATGATAAAGCTGTATCCTACAGAGATTGCAATCCATAGCTGCACAGGTATTAATATAAAGGTAAGTTATGAAAGCTGTAAGAATATACATACATATTGTTGAACAGAGTACAGTCTCAGTAGTATGATATAATGTTATGTAGTAAACTGGTGCAATAGAACAGACATAAAACAGAATAATGCTGCTATTGTTAGCAGGAATTCAGAGCAAAGAGCCACCATTACCCCAGCTAGCCACACGTGGTACAAGTTGCAAAGGAAACTATAGGCTCACAGTGATGAGGACCCTAAGATTTTTCTATGTGATATGATGTGGACACAGGGGATCCTCTCTCTTTCAGCCACCTGCTTGTGCTGCTTGCCCTAAGCCATGCACATGTAGTTGTAATATTCTCTTTGCTGGCAAGGCACTTAAACCAATCCCAGTGGTTTGTGCTGGCTGAGACAAACAATCAACACACTGCACCAGCTGGCATGAGGGTATACCTAATCAGGTATAGACACCTGTACATCAGAAGAAGGTGCTGTTGTGTGTGCTTGGGTCATTGTAGGTACACTAAGTGAATGGGGTGCTGGTGCATCTGCTCATCTATAGAAGTGTGAATCTAAGGTTGCTGTGTTTTGAATACTGTGGACAGTGTCTGCAACACAGCATACAGTGACTAGTTGGAGTCAAGTACCTTGAGGCACACCACAGGAGTTGGAGCAATGCTTGAATTTCTGTATTGCAGCTATCTGTGCCTGAAGAGGTAATTATTCCTCCAGTCAGACTGCACATGGGCTGTATAGACAACATACTTGGAATACTGAAACAGGTAACTGCAAAAACAGGAATGCAGGCAAGAGGGCTTGAGGCACGCACACAGTAGTAGTTTCCAAAGTTTATTCTTCAGACTTTGCTTCAAACAAACGATAAAAATAATAAAAAACAGTAACCATAAAGGGCTTTTTGTCTCACCCCTTAGTGAGACTTCATCAGACAGTTGCAACAAGAATGTTTCAAACAGTATATACAAGTTCAAACCACATCAACTTCCTCCAAGCAAAAGGCAAACCCGCCCCCAAGGTAAGCAGGAATGAACAATTAACCCATTGTATGCTTCTTTAAAAATCCAGCTTCTTGTAAAACAAATATGTATGCAGTAAATATATTTGTATATGTATAAATATAAACATAGCTCATCAGTTCGAAAACACTCTTAAAAGACCTTTTAAAAGTATATTCAGAAATATTTAAAAAACATGCTAACATTAAAACCAATAGTTAAGGTAACAGTAAAAAGTGAGAAGTCAAGAATGAAGTGTAAAATTGAAAACAGTATAAAATTAATTACTTTACCACTGTGTGAAAAGATATTAAGATCTTAAATAACTTTCAATAGTAGTTAATAATGACAGTTCTAAAAAGTAGGATGAAGAAATATATAACGAAACACTTATATTAGCCCCATGTTGTCTGAATTTAAAACCATCAAGCTAAAAAGCTATAAAGACTGGAGCAGAGATAACCATCCTGTAAAGGACGTCCGGTGAATATGATAAAAGATGAAATAAGAGTGTACACATTCACAAAAAAAAACTCTAAATGCAAACACATTCATGTGTAGATAACAACTAAGTGAATGTGAATAACCATGTATATGTATAAACATGTATATACCTAACTGAACAAATAAGTGCATTAAACTCTTTAGTTTAAGGATGCAAGATATGGAATAAACATATCTTGCATCCTTAAACTAAAGTGTTTAATAAGGTGAATATATATCTTATTCACTTCAGCCTGCAAGAAAGGTTTCATATTTCTGCTTAAACAGGGTATGTTAAATATTTATCTAAATAGTCAAAAATGTACTTATTTGTTCACTTAGGTATATACATGTTTATACATATACATGGTTATTCACATTCACTTAGTTGTTATCTACACATGAATGTGTTTGCGTTTAGAGTTGTTTTTGTGAATGTGTACACTCTTATTTCATCTTTTATCATATTCACTGGACGTCCTTTACAGGATGGTTTTCTCTGCTCCAGTCTTTATAGCTTTTTAGCTTGATGGTTTTAAATTCAGACAACATGGGGCTAATATAAGTGTTTCGTTATATATTTCTTCATCCTACTTTTTAGAACTGTATTAACTACTATTGAAAGTTATTTAAGATCTTAATACTTTTTCACACAGTGGTAAAGTATTTTATTTTATACTGTTTTCAATTTTACACTTCATTCTCGACTTCTCACTTTTTACTGTTACCTTAACTATTGGCTTTAATGTTAGCATGGTTTTTAAATATTTCTGAATATACTTTTAAAAGGTCTTTTAAGAATGTTTTCGAACTGATGAGCTATGTTTATATTTACACATATACAAATATATTTACTGCATACATATTTGTTTTACAAGAAGCTGGATTTTTAAAGAAGCATACAATGGGTTAATTGTTCATTCCTGCTTACCTTGGGGGCGGGTTTGCCTTTTGCTTGGAGGAAGTTGATGTGGTTTGAACTTGTATATACTGTTTGAAACATTCTTGTTGCAACTGTCTGATGAAGTCTCACTAAGGGGTGAGACGAAAAGCACTTTATGGTTACTGTTTTTTATTATTTTTATTGTTTGTTTGAAGCAAAGTCTGAAGAATAAACTTTGGAAACTACTACTGTGTGCATGCCTCAAGCCCTCTTGCCTGCATTCCTGTGTTTGCTGTATAGACAACATGTTATATCTTGTGGTCCATGGGTTGCAAGCTGGCTACAGAAAACAACTGAGCCTGCAGAATTGTGCAGCAGTGGCTTGATATGACATTCTAGGGTTGCAGTTACCACAACCATCTAGCACTACCCCATAGCTACGTATTGGAGCAGAGCTGCTGAGCGGGTTCTACAGGATGTATGTTCTTAAGATGCCAAGGTGCTTTAACATCACCCTTTTGAATACCATACCAATCAGACACAGAAGCACTACTACTGTGCAGGGGAGACTGGTCTGTTGAGGTGGACCGACAGTGAACAAAATATGCTGAGCTCCATGTCTTCTAGAGAGTATGGTCTGTGGTATGACTGTACTGGAGTCATGACAGGGGCCGTAGCACAGAATGTTTCAGGTGGCCAGTAGATGAACCAACATCAAGACCTTCATTAGTGGCAGGCCTCGTGGTAGTCTGTACAATAGGGTAAGATCCCTTCCCTGTCCCTATGTTGGTTGCCATTAGCAATGCCTGTGGCAGCTAAGGAAAATGTATCCCCTTGTCCAGTGTCCTAGCCCTCCTTGTCATGGGAAATTGGAGGAGATGCAGAGGTGCTGTTAGTTGGACCTGTAAGAGAGTGCATGCATTAGGGTCTAGCTAACCACAGTAATACCTAATTTGCTGGAATGTCTGCAAACTGTGCATGAATGGCAGCCATTTTCCATGATGTTCCCTTGCCAGCATTGGCTGTGATGTGATAAAAGATTAATAGTACTGTATAGGACATGCCATATGCTGGAATATGGCAATATGGACTGCATGTATGGCATGATAGTCTATAAACCACCTTCTACAAGGGCTGCTGCCCCAAAGCCCACCTGGATACTCATGACTGACATGGTTGTGATGTAGGCCAACAGCAGTTTCTCATTTTCAGTCAGTAGCCTATTTTGAGTGGGGTTATGTCCACAGACCAGGATGGCATACAGCAGAAATGTACTGTTCTTGACTTAAAGCTATAGGTCCATGATTCTGTGGTGGCACTCTCGCAATCCAGCCATGGCAGCCTTCTGCATTCACATTTGCTGTTGCCTATGCCCAGTGTCTATGTCTCTCATCATGATTCCTGACACGACCCATAAGAATTGAGCATTGTATCCTGAAAGTGCCCAGTAATACCTGCATCTCCTGTGTACTGAAATTAACTTGCATTTATTTTCAGACACTACAAATATTCACATCTAGATTAGGGGAGGTCATCGTGCCTCTTTACTCATCCTTCATCAGGCCCATAATCAAGTACAATGCCCCTTTTGGGATGTACCTTACCAAACACCTGCAGCAACTGGAAAGACCCCAAAAGTACCTCACCAAGAGGATCAAAGTGCTCAAACAGATGCCATATGCTGCCCGGATAAAGAAACTCCAGCTCTACTCAGTGGCATACCACCTGCTCAGAGGCGACCTGTGCCTGACGTATAAAGCCATGTCCAACCCGGAATTAAGGGACATGCTGCACCTCAAAAAATCCAAATCCCATCGAGCTACATGCTCGAGAGACTTGAACCTCAGCACTGAAATAAATAGGACATGCTGGAGGGACAGATTCATAACCCAGAGGCTCCTTTCACTCTGGAATAAAATCCCAGTCCAGGTTAGGCAGAGTCCCTCATTGACTCTCTTCAAGAGGAATCTTGATGAGTGGATGGGAGATCGTAGGTTTACCCCGGGTATCACTTCTGTGTCACTGTTAGACAGAGGCACAGTATACTAACCTCAAAAAAGGGCATAGCAAAATTAATTTAAAATGGGTGGCGAAAGCCAAACATACTCTGGCTAGGCTTATAAATGCCCTAGGGCAGATAGCCTAGTATGAACCTATGAACCTATGAAACAGAGCTATATATTGCACTATATATTGCGGGAAAGCAAATACAAATGCTAGGACAGGTATGTAATAACAGAGCTATGCAGTCTGGACTTCATTTACACTAATAATTTCATTAGAAGAACACTATTTAACTTTAAAAACAATAGGAGCTCCAGCATAAGAGGACTGTATCAGAGGGATGCTGGCCTGATTTAATGGTATCTTGCTCTGATTACCCCGGGAAGAATCTCCCAGAGTGTCTCCCAGACTCACAGAACATGGGTCTCCCATGCCCATATCCAGGACTGGAAGAGCCAAAGAGGATGTGGTTGACCTCAGTTCATGCTGTTTGAAAGAACTACAACAGCGGAAGCTGGAGAAGTAAGTGAATGGTCTAAAGAACAGCCAGTGGCCATGGGAGGTTCACCCATTGTCAGCTGAGGCATAGCATGCCTCTTAGGTGTACCTCATTATGAGGAGTGTTCCTCATTTTGGGTCTTAAAAAGTTTATGTTCATCAAAGTTCCACATTGAAAGGGTCTGTCACATACTCAGTGATAGCAATTTTTTTATAAATGATATCCATGGGAAATATAAATGAATCTTATTAATTCATCGAAAGAGCTATTCTACAAGTAAAACATATCACATTTTAGCCATTCTATGAACTTTCCAGCTGAGGTTGTAAGTATGCTGTTAGTAAGTGTTCCACATTTTGCCCATTTTTTCCATGAGAGGTAATGTTCCTCATTTTGAAGATGGAAGATTGAGAGCTGTGAAGCATTGGCTGAGTCTGCAGCAATGCAACAAGGGCAAGGGCTCCATGGTAAGTGATTTTTTTCCAGGTACTGCAGGAGCAGAGCCAGCTGGATTATCAGAGTAAGTACCAATGCTGTAAATGGGGAAGAAACACCAAAAGGAGTAAGTGTAGCTAGACTAAGTCAGTCAGAATGAAAGTTGTTATTGCATGTTCGTAAGCAGCACACATGCAATCATAACACTTTCCACAGTCTAAATAAAAATAAACCCCAGCAGGACAGAAAATCCACAAAATATGTTTATTGAGCACTTTCATTTGGTATAATACAAAACTTCATCAGAATATCTAGTAGAAAAAACAAACAAGACAACTGACTCAACAAAATTTATATGTATATGTATATAGATATATATATATATATATATATATATATATCCCATCATGCACAAGTTAATCAAACAACAATTATGCCTATCCTTCCTACTTAAAGGAATATTATCAAAATTAGTAAATAACTACCAATAAATATAGGTAATACATTTGATAAAACATAAAAAGGCTTAAAACTTCATAAAATCCTATCTAAACTAAAACATATGTATATATATATATATATATATATATATATATATATATATATATATATATATATATATACATTTCTAGCATACATTTAAATGATTAAATAAATATATAAACAAATAACTACATGACGCCATCAGCTTTTAACCTGAGAATAGAACCAATTGATACATTCTTATTTAGCCTTGGTTGTTGGGTGGCATTAGTTCTCAATTGCCACCTCAACTCTAATCATTCTAAAAAATCATTTTTAGAACCCCCTCTGTCATTCAAAAACACCTGTTCCAAAATGGTAAAACTAAAATAATGCCCTTAATTTTCCATGATATGTGAAGCAAGGGCGTTTTTTGCATCCTTCTTTTTAATGTCATAATAATGCTGATATATTCTCGTTCTTAGTGCATTAATAGTTTTAACTATATAGAAACATTTACAAAGGTTACACAGGGCAAGATACACCACACCTTTTGTACTACAGGAAAACTTCTGTTTATAGAAAAATGTTCCATGATTAGGTATTGAAACACTAGTCCCTTCTAAAATGTAAATACATTGCAAACAAAAAACACATTTAGACATTTTTACTATCGCCAAACACCCTCTAGTATTCTTCTCCAACATGTTTTTGAAACACAAATCCTTTTTATAAACTATCTTAGGATTAAGACCCATCAGCTCATTAAATTCAGGATCAATATTAAATATATTCCAATTTTGTTGCAAGATTTCACAAATATTATTATTTTTTTATTATAACTAAAGACACCTGTAACAAAAAAACTAGTATTACGTTCTTTATCATTCTCTTTGTTAGCCATATCAAATGAAGTACCTTTCCCCAGTAGAGGTGATAAAATACCTCTCTGCCTCTTTTTAACCACTTCTTGTAGTAAAGGATGTAAAAAATCATAGGGATAATTCCTATGTAAAAGCATATCTTCTAATATCTGAATTTCATGAAGAAAATCATCCCAGTCTGACACCATTCTTGCAAGATGTACCGCTTGCCCTTTTACTAAGGCCCTTTTTTGATGTATTGGATGAAAGCTGTTATAATGAAGTAAAGTGTTGGAATAGGTTGGCTTTCTATATAATGTTGTCTTGAAGGCCTGATCTTCTCTCACCTTTGAAATAGTGATATATAAATAATTGATAGCCTCTTTATTAAGGCTGTGTATAAAATCAAGGAAGTCTGTACTTTCTTTCAAAAAGGACAAAAAGTGCTGTAATTCTTCTTCACTATTGTCCCAGAATATAAGAACATCATCAAGGTACGTGCAATAATACTTCCAGTACCCCGAAAAAGTACTAGTAAACACAAACTCCCTTTCCCAAAAAGCTAAGACAATATTTGCAATAATGGGAGCACAAATGGCTCCCATTGCTACTCCCTTTACTTGTTTAAATAATTGTCCCTCAAAAACAAGGACATTTGTATCAAGTATTAGTTCCATTAAAGTTCTAAGTGTTAAGATCCGGTCATGTCTAATAGTGGCATATCTACATAAATATAGATAAAACCACTTGATCCCTGTATCATGCGGGATCACTGAGAAAAGGTCCCTAATGTCCATGGTAATAAAGGACAGGCCATCTGTATACATATCTTTGTCAAGTTTTTTAAGGAGATTCCCAAGAGTCCTTTACTATCCATGTACAGTTTAACAAAATGTCTTTTAACTGTACATCAATGAATTTAGCTATAAAATAAGTCTTTGAAGCTTTTGCATCCACAACAGGATGAAGAGGGGGGTCAACAAGGTCTTTATGTAGCTTGGGTATACCGAATATGGTTGGGATTTTTGGATTTTTAACTGACATAAAATGTTGTTCCTCCAAACTAATTTCCCTATTAAATAAAAGCTCATCCAAGATGATATCAACTTTTCTATAAAGAATGTTCTTCGCATTTAAACTAATTTCTGTGTATGTGTCATTATATAGCAACCCAAGCATTTTTTTTACATATGTTTTAACATTTATAATAGCTAAACCACCCCCTTTGTCTGGTTTCATAACACGTATTTTTCTATTATTGCAGACTGCATTTAATAATTGTGATTCTTGTAAATTTAGGTTGCCTTGCGTTTTACTGTGTGTTTCCATTTTAAACATTTGTCGTATATCATGTTCAAACATTCTTTCAAAAGTCTGTATGACAGGATGTAATGGAGGATTAAAGAGACTAGGTTTCTTACATATTTCCCTTCCTATATGTAATTCGGAATTATCTTTGAAAAATATTTTTACATTTAATTTACATGTAAATAACTTTAAATTAATAAGAATTTCATCTAGTGTACCCTTCCTACTAGGGACATAGGACAAACCTTTTTCAAAAATGTTCACAAGGCTGTTCTTAAAAACTATGTCACTGTAATTATATATTTTAAAATCACCACAATCATTAATCAGAATATCGCATGATACAACATGTTGTTCATTAAAATCCGTAAGAACAAAATCATCAACATTACAGTTGCCATTCACCAGCACATTTGAATTAAATTGTACTGCATTTGTCTCAGAGGATATATTTAGTAATTGTTATATTTATAGGTATTTATTTACTAATTTTGATAATATTTCTTTAAGTAGGAAGGATAGGCATAATTGTTGTTTGATTAACTTGTGCATGATGGGATATATATATATACATATAAATTTTCTTGAGTCAGTTGTCTGTTTGTTTTTTCTACTAGATATTCTGATGATGTTTTGTATTATACCAAACGAAAGCACTCAATAAACATCTTTTGTGGATCTTCTGTCCTGCTGGGGTTTATTTTTACTGGTTTGACTTTCCACAGTCTCTTAGATTATGAAATGTAAAAGTAGAACATAATTCCCCAGTCAGTAATGTTCAGATACTTGTACACATAGTGATATGATTAAAATGGCAGGAAGGTATTCACAAAGTGGGCATAAACATGGCACTGACACCCAATTCCACACCTATATCTCTGTAAGCTTTCCTCTTCCACACAATTCAATGTTTACACAAGCAGTGCACAATTTTTCACAAAGTAAGTCCCAAACCCTTTAATACATACTCTAAGCTAAAAATTGTGGCCCCTGACAAGAAACTTTCAATATTGAGAAATAACAGTGGCTTTCTTAAAGGAGAAATACCACCTTTAGTCAAAAAATAGATAAATGCTATTTTTATAAAAGGGTAATAATTTCTAAGTGGAATTGTTCCCCAGTGGGATCTTATCTGTCAGAAACAAAGTTCTTAGCTGATGGTTTTTCCTATGAAGTTTGAGAGATGCTTCTTCTTGAGATGGCAAGAAAGTACTAAAGAAAGCTTCACTCTGACTGCTGATTTCCCTCCATGGGGTTATCCAATCAGCAGTCAGAGTGAAGGAGTTAGGGGGGCAGAGCTTTTTTAAGATTCCAATCATTATTTCCCAGGCAGGAAGCAATCCGTATAGCCTAATGGCTACTGCAGAAGTAGGAAAGATGAACATCCTAAGCTGATATAGAATTCCCATTTCCTTCAAACTTTTAATATTTGGAAATATGGATTTATATTTCACAAATATTGACTTACTCTAGTATGATATGATTCTAGTTACTGTTCCTGCAATTTAAGATTCTCTTCCATTACTTTTGTAGTCCAAAAATGCATTATAAAATGGATGGATAAAGTGAAGAGAGTTGTTTCTTGCTGTATATGTCTGTATTTTCATTGACAGGATGAGCAGTCGGGTGAGATAGCTAACATAATTCAGATTTGATGAAGCCACATATGTCGCTGCCTTTATTTCCTTTTGGTAGTCCCGAAACATTCAGATTATTCCACCTTTTATGCTTCTTTAAGTTGTCAAAGTTTTCATTCATTTTGTTGGCCCATGCTTGAAAGTTTAATACTTCAGAAGTTTCGACTGAAATGGTCTCATTTTAAGACATCATCTCTATTGGTTATTGTGATAAGGTGTTTGAGAACAGTTCTCGTTACTGATCTTGTTTGTCAAAAGATTATTTCTGCATTGCATTGTCCTGTAGCACTGTGTGAAACAGAATGTGACATAAGGTAGTTTGACCTTATTGTCTTCTGCACTATTTTCAAGAGCTATGATGTGGCTATCATGCCATTGTCAACAGTCATGAGGTAAGTCTCTTAAAACAAAAAAGGAAGGTGACATAATTATAAATACAGTGTTAGAAAAGTTAATCATGCCTTATGTCACCACTGTTGTAAATTAATCGGTACATTCCTGTAAGAATATCTGAGTATGCTCCATTTATGAAAAAATTAGACTTTTAGTTTCCTGGATTAATGATCACAAAATTATGTCTTCAATATTCTGTCCTGAGCCAACATCCATTATGTAGGCAAACAAAGATCAGATGCAGAGGATCACCAGGTTACATGTTCGTGTTTGATGCTCAAAAGATTCTATTCCCACACGAGGTACCTCGATTCATTTTCTACTGCTAACACTCCAGTGCACTATAAATGGGATGTTGCACTCTTGGTGTGACAACCCACAGAAGAAATATTAGATGGAGGTCTTATATGCCTGTTTTAGTAGTAACATAAGTGGATATAAGAGATCCCATGGCATTTTTCAGCAAGTCTTGGAATTTCATTGATTTATAGGTTCATAGATGTATACTAGGTAACAACCACTAGGTCCCTTATAAGCATAGCTGTGAAACCCACATGTAACCTACAAATTTGATTTCTATAGGATCTGATTTATTAATGTGCCTGTCGATCAGAGATATAGGCTCCAGGACAGAGGTGAATTTCCAATTACCCATCCATAGGCCCAAATTGTGCTTAACTAAGGTTAGGGAGGAGCTCTGCTTCACATGGATGTGGAACATGTTCCAGAGAATGGGAATTCTCTGAGAAACATATCTGTCTCTCCATCATGTGCTATTTATGTCAAAAGCACAATTTAGGTCTTTTGATCTAGTATTTCTGATGCTGTTTGTTTTGAGGATGTGCAAAAGGTTTATCAAAACAGGGGGTAGAGATGCCTTGCATGTCAGTCAATGATCACCTCCCAGCAGTCTGCATGATACTGAGTAAAGAGGTTTAGGCCTTTGAGGTGATCAGAGTTAGACATTGTGTGGTGATCAGAGTCGGACATTGTGTTTACTTCCTGTATTCTTTTTGCAAGGAAACTTTGTGAATGTTCCAGTTGCTGCATTTGCCTGCTCAAGTACATAACAAAGGGGGCATTATACTCTATGATGGGTCTGATGATGGTCAAGTACAGTGGTATTATGACCTCTCTGGACCTAGATGCCCTGCCCATACTTTGAAGCTGAGCAATACAGAAGGATTTTCTTACTATTTTGGAAACATGTTGGTCGAGGGCTACGTTGCTATTTACATGAGTTCCCAGATCCCTGACTAATGAATCAATTTTTAGGGGTATTTTACTAATGGTGTAGTTACTGGGGGGGGGGGGGGTGCTGACTTCTCAAAAGGTATGATAATCTTTTTCTTGGCAATGAGTTTTAAGTCATGGCTTTGGCACCAAATGTTTGTCTGTGTTAGACCTTTTTAAAGGGAAGCTTGCTCTATGGTTGGCAAGAATTCAGTAACTGCTGCCAGTTTGCAATATTCCATGAACTTCATCAGCCAGATGCCTTTGACATTGACTTTGACCTCCAAGAAGTAGATGCAAAAGAGGAATGGACCTAGTACAGAGCCCTGAGGGACTTTACAGATGACTATCGTCTTTGTGGAGATGGCCTCAGCAATCCTAACCTCTTAAGTCCTTTCCCTGTGCTAGCTAGCTATCCAGCATGCTATAAAGGGCTTTATGCCTAGATCCATAAGTTTGTTGACAATGCCTAAAAGGGGTATTGTATCAAATGCTTTATCCAGATGTAGGTAGGCAGTATGCACCACTTTCGCCTCATCCATTGCCTTATTGCCCTTTTCAAAGAAATCTACCAGGTTCAGTAAGCATGACCTTGCTTTGTCAAAGCCAAACTGGGATAGATCCAGTGTCCATAGGCCTCCTATGTCCTTGCTGATAATTTCCATGACAATTATTTCTATAGCTCTGCAAATAAGACTGGTCAGACTAATGGTTTTGTAATTTCCAGGATCTGGTGAAGGTCCTCCCTTATAAATGGGGATGACCATTGCAGTCCTCCTTTCTCATGGCATAAAGCCTGATTTAAGATAATAGTTAAATAGTGACTCTAGGGATCCTGATAGGCTGCATTTTCCATTGTTGTGGAAGCATCCCAGGATGTTATTTTGGCCCATTGAGGCTGAGTTTTTGACTTTAGAGAATGGAGTGCATACATGCTGCCTAGTTATAGATGGATGGATTATGTTTAAGGGTATTTCTTGTGGGATGGTTAGGGGTGAGATGGGCGCAAAGTTGGAAGTTAATTTGTCTGATAACAGGTTCACTATATCACCAGGCTTAGTGGATGTGGCACTATTAACCACCTGCATATCATTGTTTGCTGCCATTGAGGTTTTTGAAATAGCTAAAGAAGGCCTCATGGTTATCTTTCATCTGGGAGGCTATCTTATCCTCAAAGGTGGTCCTGTTTGGCCTAAGTAGCCCTTTTAGTTGACTATTTACTTCAATGAGAGTGTTAATCTTTATGGGAATTACTGTTCTTGATTTTTGACATATTTATTTCCTTTTTTTTATATCCTGTTAAGTTTGGGATGCCAGTAGGACAGTTTGCTTCTGAGGTGAGTCCGGGACTTTCATCTGGCAGGTACAGCAGCCTATTTGCAGTCATTGATATGGCTGTACAGAGTTTCTGAGAGCAATTCAGCATATTCTTGGGGTTTGGAGGAGTATTGAACTTTGACAAACCATCACTTAATAAATGGTAGCTTACCTTGAAATAGTTCCTAAATGTTACTGATTTTACCAAGGTTACATAGCTGATTTTGATTTCGAATGAGACAACTCTATGGTCGGGCCTTACCAGTTAGGGGGGTAAAACATTGGGGGAGGTGCAGCATTCTCCAATATTTGTGAGTAAAAGGTCCAGTATGTTGGAGCCTTTAGTGGAGATGTTTACTATCTGGCAAATCTCCAGTCCAGAAATCTCCTGTCTATAGATTTGATGGTCTGTAGTATTCCCAGTCTGTATATGGATAATTAAAATCTACCACGAGTAGGGTGATAGGTTGGATAGTAAGTGTCTACAGTCAGTAGAAGTATACATTGTGAACTTCTTGGGATATGGGGGCTACTTAATATACATGCCAATATGGATGTCATTTGAAACTAGACCATAGGCCTTGTAGGATTTAATCCAATCAGCATAACATAAATAAATGTTTTTTCTATAATCATTGTTTTACCTGTACACAACGTTTGCTTTGTGCAACTTGGAATGTAATATCAAATTAAAAAATGTTCCATAAACATCTCTGCTATTTCATAGAAATAGCAGCTATCCTATTTTAAAAATATTTACATAAAAAAATAGGTTTACTGTATGCACCTAATCTTTTGTGAAACTACTGAGACATTCTATGCTGCCTATTGCTTCCTGAAAGGATCCGTAAAAATATAAGTACTACACAATCTTTTAACCACACTAATTTTAAACTTAATATAAACTTGCTTTAATGTGTCTCTAAGCACATTAAATTCTACTTAGTGTTTCTGTTGTTTCTTGGCTACCTCCTATAAGACAGATCACTGTTAATTTTTCTTGCTAGCAAATGCTAAACTGAAATGTTTGCTTACATAATAAAGTAAAGTTCACCTGATGTATGAAACACTATTATACTTAATGTGGCAAGATAATCCCAAGGATTCAATAAACTCTGTGTATGTTAGCGCAAAGACTACACGGAGTTCATGTATTTCTGGAATGATCAGCAATGCTAATCACATATGCATGCTGCGCATTGTGCTTACACAAACACAAGTGAGGTTTCATGGCCAGCAACGTGTTGCCTGCCAGGAAACTGCATAAAGCAGCACAAAGGCATAGAGAACTTGCAGACAAGTTTAGCTATGGGCAAACATACTCTGCAGAATTGTGCAAACAGCCACAATGATCACCAGGGTTAAAACGAACACAGTAGTAACACATTATAGAAAATTGTACTCAGTACACTATACACTACAACATTTGTTTAGCATATTGAAATAAAGGATTTGTGGTGATCATCAGGGGTACATAGAATGCAGTATAAATATACTAGTTTGGGGAAGTGTGTGTATTGAAAAGGGACACAGACATGAAAAGTAGGAATGAAGAAAGAGGAGCAGGACATGTGAAACATGATAACGTACATAAGATAAGGGCATTTAAATGCATGTACACTCCAAAAACGAGTCAGTAGCATAAAATTAATCACACATATACATAGCACAGTACATACTGCTGTTTGCACCTCTTGTGAGAGTATATTTATAACATCACATATTATAGTATATTATGTCACTGTCACACAAGGTTACATGTCAATGGAAATGATTGGTTGTGATATAAATATCCTCACATGATCACTGGACAGGACGTTTAGCAAAGATGGTATATACAATGGGGTATTTGCATATTGTGAAGGTGTGTAAAATGAGTTGTTTGAATATGACTGAACTGTCAGTATAGTTCTCTAGCAATTAGGGGCACATAGCAACAGGCTCATAGACAACATTAGACAGAAGCAGGCACAATCATGGACGATTTTAAAATAATACCACCATTAATCTATGACACTGACATAAAATATGTCTTCTTCTTTCGGCTTTTTCCCGGTTAGAGGTTGCCACAATGGATCACCTGTCAGCTCATGATTGGCAGTGGAGTTTTACGGTGCCGAGTTGCCAGCCAGGTGCCCAACCTTCCACAGAAGGCACACACACATACTCTCACTCCTAGGGCCAATTTAGAGTGTCCAATCCACCTACAGCATGTTTTCGGGATATGGGAGGAAACCGGGGCACCTAGAGGAAACCCATGCAACCACAGGGAGGACATGCAGACTCCACACAGAAGGCACCCCAGCTGAGAATCGAACTAGAGAACCTTTTGCGGTGAGGCAACAATGCTAACCACTGCACCACCATGGCCGCCCTATTGACATAAAATATGTGATTGCATATTATTATACATGTCCTGCAGGAACACACTTGTACAACTGTAATGATTTTTCATTAATCTTTTTGGAGGTGTTAAGAGGGACAATGTTACACCTGTAATTTAAAATGGGGCAATCCTGACCAGTTGAGAGGTTTTCATGACACAGAAGCTACAATCCACATCTTTAGGAATGTAACCCATGCCAACAATGTTCTCAATGAGCTGTGATATTTACTGGGTGCATCACAGAAAGATGTATCAGTCATGCATCTTGAAGAACACCTTGAGGGGAAGTCTGTATTATCAACTCCTAATGGTTATTCATCACAATGAATACTTATCTATGGCTGACAAGATGTGTGGGAGATCACTGTGCCAAAAGTGATACACTTATGTAAAGCATCTCTGGATGACATAAGTATTGGCTATATGGATAACAACACTTAAAAACAACACACTAGAACTAGTGGTTTCCCTACACCCAGCAATGGATATTGTCTAGAGCAAGTGCAATAGATGTGAAAATTCAGAAGTGATCCATTATAATGAATGGTACAGCACTGTGTGAAACTCATGGCAATGCATCATTATGCTCATGTGCACATACACTACATCACTGCAAAATCTAGCTTCAATGTGTGAGGAAGTTGTCACTGTGACTTTGTTCAGATACGAAACAATACATGGAGCACACTTTCTGTCAGCACATGTCAAACGCAAGAGATGTGCTACATGAACACTGTCATTCTGACATTGCATAGAAAATTTTATACTACCATGGAATCATGGCATGCATGCATACGCTTTCATGCACACTTTTAAGTGGTAATACTGATGTGATGTACTGGTACCTCTGTGATGCTGTACAGTTACACTATATCTGTACCTAAGTTACAATTGGACTTCATAGGTTTATATGTGCATAGGAGAGTACCAGGCTAAAGTCCCAAGACCTCATAAAAGTCTAGCCATATTTAACATGAGTTACACAACTTTCAATAGATATGTGAACAATGTTCAAACAGGAATGTGCCTATACTATGTTATCTAATGCCAATTGCCTCTGTCCTTGAGGGACACAGGCACAACAAAAGGAGTACAATTATAATTAACCATCCATTGATCTATGTTGCACTTGAAGAGGGTCAGGAAAGGTCTTTGTTTTACATGAGTGGTAAGCATGTTCCAGTGAATGGGTAGCATCTGAGAGATGTATCTATCTCCCCAACATGATTTATTATGTCAGAGGCTAGGTTAACATCCTTAGAATGGTGATCCTTGCGCAGTTTGTGTTAACTATGTGTAACATTGCCATCAGGGCCAGATTGGAGGGTGCCCTGTAGGCTGCATACAGATCAACCCTTAGTAATCTGTTGTTCATAGGTTCATAGGTTCCTACTAGGCTATCTGCCCTGGGGCAATTATAAGCCTAGCCCAATTCTGTATGGCTTACGCCACCCCTTGATTTGAGTATACTGTGCCCTTTTTAAGGTTTAGTTTACTGTGCCTCTGTCTAATAGTGGCATGGGAGTAATCCCTGGGACAAACCTACGATCCCCCATCCACTTATAGAGATTCTTCTTGAAGAGATTCAGTGAGGTGCTCTGCCTCACATGAACTGGAATTCTATTCCAGAGCGAAGGGAGCCTCTGGGTTATGAACCTGTCCCTCCAGCAAGTTCTATTTATTTCTGTGCTGAGGTTCAAGTCCCTCGAGCATGTGGCTCTAAGGGATTTAGATTTACTGAGGTGGAGCATGTCCATTAATTCTGGATTTGACATAGCTTTGTATGTCAGGCATAGATCGCCTCGAAGTAGGCGGTATGCAACTGAGTAGAGCTGGAGTTTTTTTAACCGAGCAGCATATGGCATTTGTTTGAGACCCTTGATCCTCTTGGTGAGATACTTTTGGGGTCTTTCTAATTGCTGTAGGTGTCGGGTAAGGTACATCCCAAAAGGGGCATTGTATTCTATGATGGGCCTGATGAGGGATGAATAAAAAGGCACGATTACCTCTCTTGATCTAGATGTGAAACCCTTCGTGATGAGGTGGGCTATGTAGAAGGTCTTTCTAACCACTTTGGCAATGTGGTTTTCAAAGGAGAGATTGCTATCAACTTGGGTCCCCAGGTCCCTAATAACTTTTTCTGTACTTAAAGGGTTTCCGCCTATGTGGTAATTTGTGGGCACATTGTTTTTGCCAAAGGGTATGACTATACATTTTTTGGCATTTAGCTTTAAACCATGGTGCTGGCACCAGTTATCTGTCTCTGTGAGACCTTTTTGAAGGATGTTTGTGTCAGCTGGTGAGTTGATTATGGCGCCCAGTTTGCAGTCGTCTGCGAACTTGGTGAGCCATAGTCCTCCCACATTTGCCTGTACCTCAGAAAAGTATATACCGAACAAGAGTGGTCCCAGGACAGAACCCTGTGGGATGCCACTTGTGACCGGTTTCGAGTCTGACATGGCTCCAGCAACTCTCACTCTGTGGGTTCTGTCTTTGAGCCAGTTTGCGACCCATCTTGTGACATAGGGGTTTATATTTAAGCTGGATAGCTTATCTATGATGCCCGAGTGGGGTATTGTGTCAAATGCCTTTGCAAGGTCCAGATAGGCTGTGTGGACTACCTTCCCTTCATCTATGGCTTTGGTGACTGTTTCAAAGAAGTCAACCAGGTTCAAAAGGCAGGATCTGCCCTTAACAAAGCCGAACTGGGTAGGATCTAGTGTCTGTAGGTCCCCAATGTCTTTGTTTATGAGCTCCATGATGATCCTCTCCATAGCCTTGCAGACTAAGCTAGTCAGGCTTATGGGGTGATAGTTTCCAGGGTCCGTAAAGGCTCCACCTTTGTGGAGTGGGACCACTGTTGCTGTACGCCATTCTGTGGGCACATATCCTGTAGTGAGGCTGAGATTGTATAGCTGTTTTATTTGAGGGATTAGTCCCTCTTGTAGTTGTATTACAGTGACAGGGCTTTAAATCTTTCTGCATATCACTTCTTGTTTACGTCATGTATTTTCATTGTGCAAAAACTCTGGTGTTGCTCCACCTGTTGCAGATATGTGTTAAGGTACATGCAAAAGTGTACATTGTACTCAATTTTTGGTATGATAAGGGCAGAGTACAATGGCATTAGAATTACCTTTACTGTGGATGGCCTACCCATACTTCTGAGTTGTGCCACATACAAGAAATTTGTCACCACTGTGGACACATGGTGGTCAAAGTTCCAATTACTATTTAACTGAGTACCCAGATCACGTACCACTGAGTATATTCATAGGAGCATAATTTCTATATTGTAATTAGCTTGGGTGTTTGCTTTTCAAAAGGAAATAATTATACTTTTCTGTTCATTAAGTGTGTTTCCTTGGCTCTGGCAGAAATCATTTTTGAGCATTAATAGTTTCTGCAGTACATCAGTAATGTTCATGGATTCAATAATTGTCCATATTTTGCAGTCATTCACAAAGTTGGTAACACAAAGGTTATCTTTGTCTTGTCTTCTGGGAAGTAAACACTAAACAGGAAAGAGTGTAGTACATAACATTGTGGTACTGTCCTGGTTACTGGCCTCTTGCTGGGAGGGGTGAATTCTGTCCTGTTGGTGATCCATTTGGCTATCCATCCGGTGATGTGTCCATTTATGGCCAGTTGAGATAGTTAAATCTGTAATATCTGAGTGTGGAGTTGTGTCAAATGCCTTAGCCAGGTCTAGTTAGGTGGGATGCACAGTATTTCCCTCATCCATGCCCTTAGTGACCTTTTTGAAGAAGTCAAACAGACTTAGCAGACATAGTCTATCATTAATGAATTAAAAATGGGTTGTGCAAACAGTCAGGAGAATACCTCTGCCCTTTTTGATGAGGTCCATAATGATTCCTTTGATTGCCTTATAGATGAGGTGAGTCAAGCTTATCAGTTTATAATTCCCCAGATTAGGTATTGGTCCCCTCTTGTTCAGATTGATGACCATTGTTGTACACCCTTCGGACAGAATATGGTCTATCTGGAGGCTGTGGTTAAGTAGGGATCTAATTGTGTCTGCTAGGTCAGGTTGCAAATTATTGAAATGGCAACCTGAAATGTTGTCAGGGCCCATTGATGCCATGTTTTTAGCCTTTGAGAGCACACAGATGAGCTGCTGTCTTGAGAAAATCAGCTGAGTAATGTTTGCATGTATACTTTGGGTGATGTCCAATTTGGAGGGGAGTAAAGTTTGAGTCAAATCTGTCAGTTAGTAGATTGCATATTTCTATGGTTGAGTATGTGTGGTGCTATCCACAAACAGCTGCATGCTTAGGTGTGTATTCTGCATATAATTTTGCACATATTTAAAAAAAAGATCTGACAACACCTAGAAATACAATCTTAAGTATGCATCACATACCACATAGTGGAAGCCTAAACACTTCACATACACGTTTACCTATGCCATGTAATTACATCAGTTGCAGAACATATACATATACGTGTGTCACTGGAAAACTGTGTGTGTGCCCTGATACTGTATACGTTCCCTTTAGAAATAAGGTGGATACGGTTCATGCAGAACAGTTACTGACACAAATGCTGTCAGTCACATAATGCTGCTGTGGATGACCTCAATAACCTTGTGAATAGCAACACAATTAGGCATACAATGAATTCACAAAGGTTGCAACTGAATTTGGACTACTTATATGTCTGTGTATATAACAGCATTATAACATGTGGACAAAGTGAGATGTTTGTGCCTATGTTATCAGTATGACGGTATACCGATGCATCTCAAAGAACACTTAATGATGGTAGGTATACACATGCACATCTGTGCCATACTGCAAATGTTACTTTGATGGTTAAATGAAAAATGTGTAGGATGTTGGTATACGTCACTACAAAAACACATGTGCTAGTAAGGAAACAATATACATAGCAGTATCCCATCTCAACAGTTCTCAGGAGGCATATTATTACAGCTGTTATGCAAGGAACAGTTAATATAATGGCAACAGCGGCCATCAATATATTACCTCAAATCACAGATTGGAATACACTGTTGTAGGGCTACCATATATCCACACCTCAACAGAGCACATGTGGATGACAGCAGCATTGACATTTGCAATCTTTATAGAGTCCTAAGACATTACTAGGCTAATGGCCAGCATCACATAAATTTCTAGCCATCATAATGTCATTTAAACAAATGTTATAGCTATAAATTGGAAGATAGTGAGGGTATGTGCATATGTTTGTATGTGTTTGATTGTATTACATACTGACTCTGTCCATATGTGACTCTTGCACCACCCCATGACAGAATTAGCAATCACACATCCAGTGATATGGAGATGGCTTGCAGAGGGTTCTGGAAAGACCCTGCATCATGATGTGTATATGCATCTTTCAGATGATGACATCCTCTAGTTGTCTGCAGAAAGGATGTTGTGTGGACAGAGTGAAAAAGGCGATATTGGATATGTTGGAGCTATGTTAAATGTTCACCAGAGTGGGAGTCAAATGAAAAGAGATTCAAAAGATCACACAATGCCCAAAATACGCTAACAACCAGACGCCCAGCAGTTGACTGAGGTAAAATTTGAACAATAACCTCTGAAAGTATAGAAGCTAGAATTCATACAATGTAAGACTAGCACCGCCAGATATGTCTGAGTTTAACAGTGTCACGGTGCACTTTATAGAAGCTGATAACATAAATTATGCTGAGAAGAAGTTGTTTGTATGACTTTCTGATATAGATGTGGAGTCACATCTCAATGTGATATTGTCTTCATAGATGATCACAAACTCTTCAAGTTGACCACAGTGAGATTAGAACCCCCTACCTGGCTATCTATAGAACACAGTACTTAATGCAAGCACCACAGCACAAATCTGATGTTCATAGTTTCCAACAACACTTTATAGTAGATGGCATCGTCAGTGTCTGGTCAGAAGAAGATGGTAGTAGGTGTGTCTCACATGCTGTTCTAAAATGGTCAACAGAATGTGAGCTAACTGAACACAAATGCACATAAGTTGACCACAATGAGACTAGAACCGCTACCTAGCTATCTACAGAAAACAGTACTTGATGCAAGTGCCACAGCACAAGTCTGACATTCATAGTGCCAGACAACACTTTATAGCAGATGGCATCATCAGTGTCTGGTGAGAATAAGATGTTGGAAGGTCTGTATGAACTTGTTGTTTAGTAATACACAAATATAAAGCTTTTTTCTGAATGGGTCCTGAGTGATGTCAGTTCTTCTGACTATTCAAATGCACACAAGTTGACTATAGTGAGATTAGAACCCTTAGCTGCCTATCTATAGAACACATTATTTAACACATGTACCACAGCACAAGTCTGAGTTTTCCTCTGTTGAGAATACTTCATAGCAGACAACATCAACAGTGTATGCTTGGATGAAGATGTTGGGAGTCCTGTATGAAATGGCTGTGTAGTCACATATGACTGTAAAAAGTTTTGTCCTCCATGAGACTTGATTGATGATAAACTCATGCTCTTCTGACTATGCATGCACACACACGCACACACACACACACACACACGCACACACACGCACACACACACGCACACACACACACACACACACACACACACACACACACACACACACACACACACACACACACACACACACACACACACACACACACACTTACACATACAGACACACACACAATTTGGCTGTTGAGTTAATTAAACCCTTACATAGGTTATTTGTTCCCCTCTGCATAACACATTAGTTAACATTTGCACCATCAGTGAAATCTGATTTTTCCTTGTCATAGTGGTCTTTATAGATGATGACATCATCATTATATGATGCAGGTAACATATCCTGTTTATCCTATGAGAGTGATGTGGAAAGTGTGGACTTTGGATTTTCAGCTTTGGTTCCAATATGAAGATATATTTTAAAAGACAGTTTCTTTAACTATAAGCAATAAACTGTAAAGAATGCATGTAGCAGGACTGAGACATACATGCACCTGTTTCTCAATATGTTGTGTAAATTATACACTTTCAGTCACATACAATCACACATATTATTAGCATGGATGCAAGTGTTGATGTCAGTGCGTTCATATTGTGATGAATTGATGTCCACAGTAAGACATGTATAAGACAATCTTAATGTCTATTCATAGGTTTATAGGTAGGTACTAGGATATTGACCAGCCTAGCCAAAAAGGTACCCTGGCTTTTGCCACTCAAGCTTTAAATAATGCAACATTGCATTTGTGGTATTTATTTTTGTAGTGCAGTTGACATTTCACCTATTACTGACATCCATTTTCATGTGCATGGGTGCAGGTCATACATGAGTGTGAGTAAATATGTCTTCATTCACTAACAAGTCCCTTCCCTTTGGTTGTGTTTTTAAATGGCTTTTGATGGGATGAAGAATAGCTGAGCAATAAACATAGTAGTACGTGCCAATTGGTTCTTTACATAGTGCACCACAGAGCAACTGGTTTGAATGAATGAGTGTTTGCGCATGAAAGATTGACATTTAATTAATACAACTTGAACTTGAGAAGTACTTATGCATATATGCTAAAGGAGAAATAAATGACAGATACTATGGTGTTCATACTGTAGTTTATATTGAAAATGTTGTGTCATAAATTTTATGACATTAAGCACTGCTGCTATTGCCTTTCCTGTTTGTGCAGAGTTAAGTGACGAGCAAATGTGGGTCTCTGCTTAAATGGGAAAATAGTAATATTTCTATAGCTTCACCTTCGTTCAAACATTAAAGCTAAGTGGCAAGGCATGACTGTCAGCATTTTGGACAGTAATGAGTGTAAGAAAAACACCTGCTGCCTTGCTTTCCATGTGGCAGTAGTAAGTTCATGTTTAGAGCATAAATGGTACAGGGTTCGAACCCAGCTCAATCTAATTTTTTACCACATGGTGTTAGGATGGCATTACCTAAGTAAATGTGATAAGTCCTGCAGATGTGAGAAGCAATGGCTACAGTGAATACCGTATAAAATAAACATCAGTCAAATGATTTATGTCAAAATTTCACATATGGATTTGCATGTTTTTACATTCAATAGTCAAAATAACTGTTAGAATAAATGTTATGAAGTACTGGCTTTACTCTACTTTAACTCAGTATTCCTTTGGCACAGTGAGTTTAGGTAGCATTTTATGGAGGTAACTGGCCTAGTGCAGCCGATGCTATAGGACATGAAGAGCCATTCACTGTCACTTGACATTGGTGTGTGATACCAATCTCCATGAAAATGCAGAGGACACAAAGTGAAGGTCTTTATTAGTGGATATTTCTGCCATGTGCATGGTATTTGTTGACCAGATTAAATGTGTGAAATTGGGGTAGATAGGAAAGTGGTGAAATGGGGGGGCAAGCAGGAGGAAGAACAAAGGGGAAGCAATATAGGAATGTGCAGGAGAGAATTAGGAAAGAGCCATAGCTATCCATGGCTTCAACAGTGTAATATGATTATGGATAGAAAATTGGATGAATTTGAACCATCATCACAGTGCAGATGGGTGACAACAATGCATTTATATTGAATAGACAGTCAAATCAAATCAAGTGTTTCAAGAAGACACGTGCAAAATGGAGACCTATGTGAGGGCCTTTTTTTTTTCTTGTAGGACAGGTACCAGTTTTTTTTATTTTATTTCAGAAAGAGGAATGTTGTGGAAGGGATGTAGGAATGATAGGGTCAGGTATGTAGTGTAGATGAGAAAGCAGGTGCAGACAAACAGGACAAACAAGACAGAGTCAGGGATGATGAGGGGCACAAAAGGTTGGGGAATACCATTACTGGGGTTAGGGAGGGGCTATTGGAGGCACATGCGCATCAAGCATGGGGACAGTAAGAATCTAGTCCTCACCATCAGGACTGTAGTCACTGTCCCCTTCCTCTACTTCATGTTGAATTGCTTGACAATCAGGTTTTCTCTGCATCCCCACAAGCAACTTCTCCAGATGGCTGAGGCATACAGCAATGCTACTTTCTAAGACCTCGCACAAAATGCCTGGCAGCTCCTGGTGGGTAACAAAATCCCCACCTCCACCAATACTCCCAGAGGTTACCACTGGACCAGCTGCAGGGATAATGCTACCTGAAGTTGAAGGCTCAGGTTGTTCAGGGGCTGCAGAGACAATACTGTCAGAATGCATCCCAGATGCGCTGGGTGTTGCTTAGGCAGCCATTAGAGGGGTGGCAGCCTGAGTCTCAGCAGTTGGCCTACCTTCCTGTGCTGGAAATCATTTTGTTGGTTATCAGAAAATTATGACATCAGAATGGTGTAATCATAGATATAAAATAAAAAAGACAAATAAGGGGCAGAGTAAGAGAAAAAAAGAAAAAAAAAGATAATTATAACCTTTATATGTCAAATATAATAATTTAGTACAATAAAATATTGTTTTGCTTTTACATTAACTATACTTTTTAAAAACAAAATAGAACTGATAATAGTTCAAAATAATCCTTGTAATATGCATAAATTGAACATATGCTTTTAAAAATAATACAGATTAAGTTAACAACGCAGAATTTAGGACAAGTTTTTTGAAATTAATGTGAACTATATTTTTATTAGTATATATTTGTTACTTGTGGAATATGAACCCACAATATTTGAATATACTATTATATTTGACGTCTACAAGTACCTTGAGCTACAGAGTAAAGCATGCATGTTTGCTTTTAGAGTTAAGATATGCATGCTTAATTTGCTAGTGACATATGGAAGAGCAATAATTTTAATAAAATAATGCACTCACTACTCTTTGTGTCAACCTTGGCCTCCTGTTCCCACAAACAACACCCTGTGCAAATAATAACTGTTCCATATCCTTGAGTCTATCTTTTGGATTCAGGAATACATAAGTCTTTTATCTGAGGCACAGGATGCATAACTTGTAATGGTCTTTTGAAAATTGTACAGGTTTGCGTATTGTGTATATCTTTGATGCATAAGGCCTGTTATTTGATAAATAGAACACAACTATTGACATAACTCAGTGCTGTCACATATTGATGTCACTGCTGTAAAACTCACACACATTCTACTTAGGTACATCAGCAAGTAATAGTATGTAATGATCTGCTTATTCATTTTTGTTCTGACCTGTTTATTTTCCTGTTCCAGGTTCAGCACTTACCTTGATAGTCTGTCAGTTAAAAGTATTTTAATTTGAGGCTGACTCTGTGTGGTGCCAACAGCACACATCCATTACATGGATAAATAAAGGTTCTGAGGGTTGCCTTGCATCAATTGCACTGTATGTATTTGCATAGGATAAAATTCATACCCCTTAGGTGGTCAGCATGTGGGATATCTGTTGCCTCTTGGCCAGGGCGAGGGCATATTGTGCACACCTATGTCTACTTAAACTCACAAAGGCTGGTGGTTCCCCCTCTGAGTCTTCACCTGTGTGTGACTGTGGTGACCTTGCCAGTGGTGGTTGAATGTGTGCTCCTTCCCCTTGATGTTCCTGTTGAAGCTGTTTTCTCAGGATAATACTGTGAAGGATAGCTCAGACAGTGAAAATTTCAGCACAAGTACTGGGACTATACCACAGAGTTGCCCCTGTTGTATCTAGGCACCGGAACTGTGACTTCAGCAGCACAAATACATGCTCTATTATATTTCCTGTTTGAAAATTTTGGTGTATGTGTGCATGCATTTCTGATGGGCATCATTAGCCATGAATCACCCAATAAATGACCTTGTAGGATATACCACCTAGAAAATCTCTGGTGGATCTGAGAGTTGTGCCAGATATAGGAGTCGTGGGGACTCCTGGGGCTGCCAGCACACACAATCAGGATGATTCCCTTAGCATTACACATGACCTGGTAGTTAATGGAGTCAAAACCCTTTCTGTTTATGTACACCATTCCCTATTCCCCAAGTATTGCTTTGATCTTACTGTGTGTGCAGTCTATGGCACCCAAGCCTTCAGGGAAGTGTGCTACAGGTTAAATGTATCTATGTCCCCTGTTGGTCTCTGGAAGGTTCTTGGAGCAAATATTCTAAGTGCTATAAATACCTTAGTCACAAAGGTATTGGTTCTCCTCTGTTTGCCCTTGCTCTCAGTTAAAGACACAGAGGTTGCAGAGTTCCTGTAGTGTGTCTCTATCTACGCTATAGCACTCTACTATTTCCACCTCATGCATGAAAAATCAAACAAGTTCTAAACACCCTTCTTCTTCTTGGCTGAGGTCTATTAGCAGCAGCAGCAGCATCACAAACCTGGGCCTGTTGCACATACACATGCAGAAGAGCAACAACAGGCCCTAACATTCTTTCTTTATAGAGTAGTTTCTGTGTCTGTATTCCAATAGGATTTTAGAATTCGAGGCCAAAACCTGCACTGAGTGTACATGATTGCTTTATAGCTAGTTGAATAGCTTGTCCATCTTGGATTGGTTGATTAACATACAGTTCAGCTGCTTATTTTGTAGTTAGTATACCACAAAGTTTGCTGGATTTGTGCAGCTCTACGCAATTTGTAGAACCGCTTACTGAATACAATTCAGCGTGCAACTGTGTGCGCATTGTGTGCATTGTGCCAATGTTCTAATCCAGACTAACCCATAGCTCCCCCTCAACCTCCTCAGTGAGATTACTATCCTCCTAGGCCTCAAGCCATCTACTCTCCCCCTGAAACTAACTACTTGTAGGTTTGTTTCTTATAATAATTGTTCACTGTACATCCTAATGTAACTTTTTCTTACCTGTGTATACTAACTATATGATGCTTTGTTTTTCTCTTTATAATTGTTATTGTACATACTAATGTAACTTTTTTTTCTTCCCTGGGTATTTAGTGCATAACTACAATCGTATGTTAGCTGTCAAACATTGTTGTAACCTACTATGTACTATTGGAACTTTTTGTAACCTACTATGTACTATTGGAGCTTTTCTCCCCGGGCCTCCGCTGAAAATGGACATGTGTCCAGTCGGACTTTCCCGGTCAACAAATGTAAAATAAAATAAATAAATTGTGCCACAATGCACAAAATGTTTAGCAAGCCATATAGGATTTATTGAATCCAGCCCAGTATTTCATACATATTCCTGCTGGGTTCTTTTGAACCAGTACTTACTTGTTAACACATCTGCTTTGCCTATGTATTTGAATATTTATAAAGCTGTAGTCCATCTCTCAAAGGCCCTTTCTACATCCCTGATACTTGTCCCACACCTCACATCTCCATAGATCAAGTGTTGCTGGCCCAATCCAAGGCAAAGAATACAGCTTCCATGGAGCCTGATAGTATCCTAGGATGTATTCCGCACCATCTCCATTAATAACTGCCTTTGCCATTGAGCACCCTATTCAACCACAGCCTAAGTACAGGCTTCATTCCAGCAGAGTGGAGAACTGCCATTGTCATCCCCTTGCATAAAGGTGGTGCCACTACTGACCCTTGAAACTATCACCCCATTAGTTTGGCAAGTCTGATCTGTAAAGCTATTGAGCATATTATTATGGATCTCATAAAAGAAGGACATAGGCAATCTCCAAGCCCTTGACCCCACCCAGTTCAGATTCATCAAGGTCAGATCTTGCCTGTTGAATCTGGTTGACTTCATTTAGAATGCCAACAAGGCCCTGGATGAGGGAAAGTCAGTGCATACAGCTTATCTTGACTTGGCCAAGGCCTTTAACACAATCCCCCACTCAGGCATCATTGAAAAGCTAACACAGCTTGATGTAAATTCCTATCTCATCAGGTGGGTGGCTAACTGGCTCCCTGACAAGACCCTCAAAGTCAAAATAGGCACCTCCACCTCTGATAGCAGACCTGTCACTAGTGGTGTTCCCCAAGAATCTATCCTGGAACCCCCACTGTTTAGCATCTATTTCTCAGAGGTCCAGTAAAAGACAAAAGGCCTGTGGCTGATCAAATTTGTTTATGACTGTAAGTTGTGTGCCATTATTGACTCCCCAAATGAGGTTAACATACTGCAAGAGGGTCTCACAGCAACTAAGGACTGGTGCCAAAGTCATGGCCTCAAGCTAAATGCAAAAAAAGTATCACCATAACATTCAGTAAAAACACAGTCCATGCCAATTACCACATCAATGGCAATCCCCTAATCACACAACCTGTGGTGAGAGACCTGGGCACTCAAGTTAATAACAACCTCACATTCTACTATCATGTAGCAGCAGTGGTCAGAAAAGCCTTTTACTTGGTTATTACCTCTCTATACTCCTCTCTTATTAGACCAATAATTGAGTATAACACCCTGTTTAGGATGTACCTCTCCAAACATCTGCATCAACTGGAATGGCCACTGAAATACCTCACGAATAGAATCCATGGCCTCCAACACCTGTCCTATGCAGACAGGTTCAAATCTACTTGGTATCATTGTACAGATTGCTCAGGGTTGATCTCTGTCTTGCCTACAAGGCAATCTTGGATCCTGCCCTACTAGAGATGCTCCATATCCGTAAGTCTAACTCCTCACACACTACCCACTCAGAAGGCCTAAATCTAATATGCAACATCAACAAAACCTGCTGGAAAGACAAGTTTGTCTCCCAGAGGTTGCCCCATCTCTGGAATAGACTTCCCATACACATCAAACAGAGCACCTCACTGGCCCTCTTCAAGCGCAAACTTGATGAGTGGATGGGAAACCACAAGTTTGTCCCAAGGGTTCCACCTGTGTCCCTCACTGACTGAGGTTTATTTTTAGGGATAAACTCTTGGCTAGGCTTGTAAGGGCCCCAGGTCCATTAGCCTAGTAACACCCTTTGATCCTATGATCGCTATACTGCCATCTCTTAGATTTGCAATTTAAGAAAAATGCATACTAACATTGGTACGTTCCCATGCAGGAATTTCATAGCATGTAGTTATCTGTATAGTAAATCTGCTTTTTCACACCCTACTATAAATTTTAACATAGAAGTTAATTTCTATGCAGACTGTAAAACACAGCACTTAGTCTATTTTAGTTTTTGTACTAAATGTTTCATTTTTTACATAGGGAAAACCAATAGATGTCTTAAAGAACATATATTGGAACATGTAAGAGATATAGACACCAACGCTCTAGCGAAACGTGTTAACTGAGGATACGCTACATGTATTTAATTTTATGGTGCTAGAGATTATTGAACAAAATATTAGAGGGGGTGATATAAATAACAGAGTAGAAGAAACAGAGCAAAAATGGATACTACAATTACAGGTTCATAGGTTCATAGGTTCATAGGTTCATACTAGGCTATCTGCCCATGGGCATTTATAAGCCTAGCCCATAGTTATGTGGCTTTCGCCACCCCTTTAGTTTGAATAAAAACTATGCCTATCATTTTTCTGTGCCTCTGTCAAGCAGTGACACTGAAGTAATCCCTGGGGTATATCTGCGATCTCCCATCCATTGGTCAAGATTCCTCTTGAACAAGGCCAGCGAGGTGCTCTGCCTCACATGTACCGGGATTTTGTTCCACAGCATAAGGAGTCTCTGGGTGATGAATCTGTCCCTCCAGCACGTTCTATTTATAACCGTGTCAAGGTTTAAGTCTCCCGCCCTTGTGGTTCTGAGGGATCTAGATTTTTGAGGTGAAGCATATTCATCAAATCTGGGTTTGACATGGCCTTATATGTCAGGCACAGGTCACCTCTGAGCAAGCGGTATGAGACTGAATAGAGCTGGAGTTCTTTCAGTCGGGCAGCATAAGACATATTTTTGAGACCCTTTATCCTTTTGGTGAGGAACTTTTGGGGCCTTTCAAGCTGCATCAGGTGTCTGGTCAGATACATTCCGAACGGGCATTGTACTCAATCATAGGTCTAATGAGTGATGAGTACAGGGGACGATGACCTCCCTTGATCTAGATGTGAATCCCTTCATGATCAGGTGGGCGATATAGAAGGTTTTCCTAACTACTTTAGCAACATGAGTGTCAAACGAAAGGCTACTGTCAACTTGGGTCCCCAGATCCCTGATGACTTTTTCTGTGCTCAGTGGATTGCCACCTATATGGTAGCTAGGGGTAACCTTGTTTTTCCGAAGGGTATGACTATGCATTTTTGGCGTTTAACTTCAGGCCATGGCTCTGGCACCAGTTATCCATTTCTGTGAGGCCCTTCTGGAGGATATCTGTGTCAGATGTGTTTTCGACTATGGCCCAGTTTGCAGTCATCTGCAAACTTTGTCAGCCATAACCCTCCTGTGTTTGCTTGTACTTCAGAAAAGTAGATGCCGAACAAGAGTGGACCCAGGACTGAGCCCTGTGGGACACCACTTGTGACAGGCTTTGAGTCTGACATGGCTCCAGTAACTCTGACCCTGTGGGTTCTGTCACTTAGCCAGTTTGCAACCCATCTTGTGATGTATGGGTTTACATTCAAGCTGATGAGTTTTTCGATGATACCTGAGTGGGGTATTGTGTCGAAGGCCTTTGCCAGGTCGAGGTAGGCTGTATGGACTGCCTTTCCCTCATCGATGGCCTTGGTGACTGTCTCGAAAAAGTCAACCAAGTTTAAGAGGCAGGATCTGCCTTTGACAAAGCCAAACTGGGTTGGATCCAAAGTCTGCAAGTTCCCTATGTCTTTATTTATGAGTTCCATTATGATCCTCTCCATGGCTTTGCAGATAAGGCTTGTCAAGCTAATGGGGCAGTAATTTCCAGGGTCTGTGGAGGCACCGCCCTTATGAAGTGAGACCACAGTCGCCGTGCGCCACTCCTTGGGTACGTATCCTGAGGTGAGGCTAAGATTAAGCAGCTGTCCTAACTGTGGGTTTAATTCCTCGTTGAGTTCATGAAGCACACAGCCGGGGACACCATCCGGTCCCATGGATGCTGTGTTTTTTGCCTTAGCGAGGGCAGTTCTCACCTGGGCGTTGGAGATGTTTGGGGGGCTACAATCCTCTGGAATAGATATCTCTCCTTTTGGGGAGGGGAGAAGTTTGCACTGAACCTATCAGCCAGTATGTTAGCAATGTGTGTAGGTTCAGTAATTTTCACATCATTTTGAACTAATTCTGAGCATATCTGGGAGTTTCCTCCTAGGTTTCTAACATAGCTAAAGAAGGCCTTATGATTGTCTTTAGAGTCCTTGGCGATTTTCTCTCAAAATTTGCCTTGGATGATTTTATGAGAGCTCTTAGTTTTTACTTATAATGATCAAAGGTGTCTTACCTTTCAAGGATTTTGCTCTATCTTGTAGTAGCTTCCTCCTTTTGTTGTAGAGCTTGTTTATGGCTGGGGTCCACCAGACTGGATGCTTGCCTTTGGTACAGAGAGTCTTAGTTTTGTTTGGGATTGCCTGATCCATGCAGTCCTGTAGGTGCTGGTAGAAGGCATTTGTAAGTGATTCAGCGGTTTGAGTAATGTTTACCACTGGCTCAGGGGCCTTAAAGGAGACCGCACTAGTTTTTTAGAAGTGTGAAATCGGCTTTTGAGAAGTTTTTCACTGTGGTCTTTATTGTTTCAGGTGGGGGCGGGATGAGGACCTCCAGTGAGA
Organism: Protopterus annectens; assembly: GCF_019279795.1. Taxonomy (NCBI): domain Eukaryota; kingdom Metazoa; phylum Chordata; order Ceratodontiformes; family Protopteridae; genus Protopterus; species Protopterus annectens. Next base: position 1,298,801,418 of record NC_056731.1, read on the forward strand.
TTAGTTTATGATCTGATCTCACCAGTGAGGGGTATACTTCCGGTGTTGAACATTTTGATCCCATGCTCGTGATGATGAGATCAAGTATGTTTTCTCCTCTTGTGGGGATGGTGACTAGTTGTTCCATGGCATTTGAGTTTATGAACTCCAGGAATCTTTGGGTTAGAGTGTTCGGGCTTGAGTAGTGTTCCCAGTCTATATTAGGGTAGTTGAAGTCACCTAGTATGATGGTGTTTGGAGATACATTTATCCCCTCCAATGTTTTCAGGAAGGCCATGTGAATTTCCTGAGTTTGAGAGGGTGGCCTGTAACATGCTACAAATTGCAGAGCAGTCTTGCCTATGGTTAATTGCACCTGGATGGTCTCCGATGCATCGTGCGTTGCCACCAACCTTGAGGTGTGGGTGTCCTTTATGAATATGGACACCCCCCTCCTTTCTTGGTGTTGTCCGGATTTTGGGGCCGGAACGCATGATATGAGGTGAAACCTGTTAGTGCTGGGGTGCTCTCAGGAGCCTTGAACCAGGTTTCTGTCACAGCACAGACATCGATGTTCTCCATATTGAGAAGGGCCTCGTGCGTGCATCTTGAGATTGAGACTTCTGGCATTGAGCAGCATTACCCTTAGTTTTTTTCCTTTTTGGTGTTCTTGGGTGGTAGGTTTAGAATTTGAGCCTTGCCTAAAAAAGGCACTATGGGGGTGGCAAGAGCCTTTGCCAATATCCGGAAGCCCAGGGGTGACAGGTGCAAGCCGTCCCTTGCGAAGCAGCGTGGCTTGTCCAGCATGTCATCCCAGGCAGACAGACATTGGATCCCCTTTGAATGACACCAGAATTTAAGCCAATTATTAAAGCTGATCATCTTATCACTGTATTGTGGCATCATTCTAGGTGAAGGTAGGATACTGCTCAAGGTCAGGGTCATACTTGCCTGGGCTACATAATCAGAGAGCTCCTCGATGTCCCTTTTCATGTAGTCCAAGGAGGTACGTCTCAGGTCGTTGACACCAGCGTGGACAATGACTGAGTCGTACTTGTACCTGCTGTTGAGAGACATGAGTGCTTGCGTTATGTGGCGGATTCTAGCGCCCGACAGGCAGCTTACTGTGACCTTCTCCTTACTCAGTCTGGTGAGCGGTGGACAGACCACTAGGTTTAAACGATGTAGTTTCGCTGAAACCCTTCCTGAAAGCCAGGTCTTTGAAACATTGATTTTATTGGTTTTAATCACATTACACTTTTTTATTATTCTGAACACTGCTTTTAAAGTTTAGAACTCTTAATTGTTACTAATTAATGATGTCATATTGAATGTGGTACTTGATTGGTTAGTATTAGTTTAAATTCAGTTGTTTTATTTGTATGAATGGAGTCTGATGAAGTGATTAGTTGTAAATCGTGAAAGCACTTACTCTTATGTTGTTTATTAAAACTGTTTGAATTCTCCGAGCCGTGGTCAGTTCGTTGTTTTATTTTTTGTTTTAATTTTGCTCTGAGATGTAAACCGGGTGTTTATCCAGTTTGTGGAATTTGTTTCTACAGAATAGCAAGAATACATGTTTCTAAATCATATGCCATGCAAATTAAGGCTGCACTGTGACACTACAGTACATCTCTCTCACTGCACCACAACATTAAGAATGGTTTAGAGCTGCACTATGGCACTAGTGCTGCACATGTGTCATATGCACGAGCATTATGGTCATGTGCTCCATGGGTCACAGAGATGTGTATGGCTAGTGAAAACATGTTCAGGTAGTGCAATGTGCTGCAGCAGCAATGCACAGACAATAGCGCTAACTATCTTTAGTGGCACAGTTACAACTGACCCTTCCTAGCTCAGTGGAAAGCATCAGTGCATTTCCTGCAACACCACATCAGTACACTGGCATAATAATGTCCTTTGCTGGAATTGAACAGCCACCTATGTAAGTCTACAAGTTAAAAACAATGTGTATTAATCACATGGGCCACAGGTGATGTTTTAACACAAATGTGAAACATACCATATATGAAGCCATGCCTTCATATCATTATGTTGAGGAAAAGTTGCTTGATATAAAAGTGAAGGGTTACACCATTCCCACTGTAACTCTACACATGGCAACTTTATTGGATGATATTCATGAGTAGCACTGACACATACTGATACTGTTTAGTCACAGTGGGATTTGAACACCTACATATGTGGCCACATAAATTACAAGATATTGTGTAGACCGAACAAGCCACTGGAGAAATGTTATGAAAATTGTGAGATACTGTGTATTTAAAGGCATTTCATTATCTTATTGTAACGAGGCATATTTGTCTGTAATTTGGTTCATAGGTTCATAGGTTATTGGTTGGTACTAGGCTATTGGCCCTAGGGCCTATACAAGCCTAGCCATAACAATTCCCTGGCTATTTCTTCCCACAATATTTACTTCCTAGTCTCCTGTCTAGCAGGGCGACTGACATGATCACCATGGTGAATTTCCTATTTCCTATCCATTTGTCAAGGTTCCTTTTGAAGAGGACCAAAGAGGCGCTTTGCTTGACATGTATGGGCAGTCTATTCCAGAGTCTCAAGAGTCTCTGGGTCAGGAACCTATCCCTCCAGCATGTTTTGTTCATTGTGATGACAAGGTTTAGATCCCTGGAGCATGTGGCTCTGAGGGATTTGGATTTCTTTAAGTGTAGCATGTCCATCAGCTCTGGGTTTGACATGGCCTTGTAAGTTAAGCAGAGATCACCTCTGAATAGACGATATGTGACAGAGTATAGCTGTAGTTTTTTTTTAGATGGTTAGCATAGGGCATCTGCTTTAGGCCTGTGATTCCTTTAGTGAGGCATTTCTGCGGCCTTTTCAGTTGTTGCAGATGTCTCGAGAAGTACATACCAAATGGGGCATTGCCTTCTATAATGGGTCTAATGAGGGATGAGTACAGTGGAACAATTACCTCCTTTTTTCTGGATGAAAAGCCCTTAGTGAGGAGGTGTGCCACATAGAAGGATTTACTGACTGTTGTGGTGATGTGGTTATCGAAGGTGAGACCACTATCCACCTGTGTCCCTAAGTCTCTTATCACACTTTCAGTGTTTAGTGTACTGCCACCTATGTGGTAATTCACAGGTACATGTTTTTTTCTCAAAGGGGATAACTATACATTTCTTGGAAACACACACATGCTAATCACTGCCAGATTTGAGCCTCCTATCTAATTAGTTACATAATATAGAGAACACAGTATGAATCATAAGTGCCACAGGACAAATATATCTTATAAGTGGAGAGAGTGTACTTTTGAGAGGAAGACCTCATCAGTGTGTTGCAGATAAACTGTTTGTTCTAAAAGTGGAATAAAGTGCAGAGGGAGCTCTGTCCAACAGTTAAAGTTTTTTTCCTGAGTGGAAGTGGATACAGCACCTCTGCTGAGGAAATTTTACTTACTTGACACTAGAACCACACACTCACAAGTTCATCACTGTCAGATTTGAACCTCCTACCTAACTAGTTGGACAATCTAGAGAACACAGTATGAATAGTAAGCACCACTGAAGAAATCAGACTTCTAAGATGAAAGAGTGCACTTTTGACAGGATAACCCCATCTGTGTGTTGCAAAGAAGAGGTATGCGGTAAAAGTGGGAGAAATGCAGAGAGACCTAACTCCAAAGTTAAATTCTTCTCCTTAGAGGAAGTGGACACAGCACATCTGTTGTTGAAGCTTTACTTTCATGATACTAAAACCACACACACAGACACAGACACACACACACACACACACACACACACACACACACACACACACACACACACACACACACACACACACACACACACACACACACACACACACACACGCATACACACAAGTTCACTACTGTCAGATTCAGACCATCTGCATGAATAATTACACAATCTAGAGATCACAATGTGAATTGCAAGAGCCACAGGAGAAGTCTGACTTTAGAGGTGTGAAAAAATACATTTGTAAGTATTAACACAATAATACGTAGAAACAATTACACCAATAACTCAGTAAATGCGTCCCAAAAAAAAATAAAATAAAAGAACAAAAACAAATAAGGACACAACTACGACTGTTACTTCTTCCAGTTCAAATCCTCTTTACTAGTGCGCAAGATAGACACAAGCGCTTTCACATAAATTGCTTCATCAGGTGTAACAAGAACACTAAAAAGACAAACCCTTTTTAAAACAATTAACAAAGTCACATGACCTCTACCCATTAAAATTTAAAAGGCACATCAAACAACTTTAACTTACACAGAAAGCACTTGAAAAACATTCACAAATGACTCATATACATATAAATAAAGACAGATAAAACATTGACATAGTGTACACTATATGACACTCATAAATAACTCATGTACATATAAATACAAACATATAAAACTTCAGCACAGTGAAGCAGTAACATTAAAAACAAATCATAATCATAAAATTCTATCTCTAAGATATTCTATCTTCTAAGTGACCTAGACCTTAATTTAGGTCTAAGAGGGACGCATTCATTCGGATCACTGTGAGCATCAGCTCTCATTCTAACTATTCATGTTGACTCTAATTCCTCTGTTTTTTGCCTTATGTCACATATTCTAGCATTTTCATAAATCCTGCCTATAACTAGAAACTTAAAACTATGTGTGGAATCAGTATTTCTGACATGTTTTACTAGAGAATTAACACAATTCAATTTACTGATATGATATAAGTGTTCCCTAATACGGTCTTTAAGTGCCCTGTCAGTTTTACCTATATAAAATGTACTGCATTATATGCAGTGGGCAAGGTAAATAACATGTTCAGTCATACAGGTGGCCAAAACATTAAAACTATACACCTTCCTCTGATCTGGATGAAAGAAACTACATCCAGTATCCAAAATGTGACAGTATCTACAAGCACCACAAGGCGTGGTGCCCAAGTTCGTCTTACTCTGTGTATCTTTAGGATACCATAATCTTCTTCTCAAAGATTTTCTGTTCCTAAACATGAACTGAGGCTCGGAATCAATAATCCTAGCCACATCTGCATCTGTGGTAAGAATACTCCAGTGCTTTCTTATTATATGCATATACCTACCAACATATGAAGAGTAACATAATGGTACCTTAAGTCTAGTACTAACATTGTTCTTTCTAATGCTTCTATTCTTATCAGTACCTACATTCCTGGCAGAAAAATATGGGAGAGCTTGTGTGCCCTTTTTTCCAAAACAGCTGAAACATTGGGTAAAATCCAATGATCATGGTAACCCCTTTGCTGCCGGTGTTCAATATTCACATTTACCTGCTCTGTAAAATCAGCTTCCCTAACATTAAATCTTGAAGCCCTATAAATTTGATTACATGCAACATTTTTAAATATATGAGGTGGATATAAACTTTCTCTATGCAAAAGATGATTGACATAGCATTCCTTTCTGTATAGTTTAGTATAGATCTCACCTGTACAATCCCCAATTACTTTAACATCAAGAAAATCCATTTCAAACAAGGAAGATTTATGAGTAAAACATAAATACTGTGTAGTACTGTTCAAATAAACATGAAACTCAATAAACTGTTCATAAGTGCCTCCCCACTAAATAAAAAGATCATCAACAAATCTGTAAAATAAAATAAACTCTTTGCAAGGCCCTTGCAATATATGTTGTTCTTCCCAAGCACCCATAACATCATTGGCGTAACTATTAGCATACGCAGTGCCCATAGCCACACCATTGCACTGCTTGTAATATTGTAGGCCAAAAAAAAATATTGTCCTCCAAAATTATTTCGAATAACCTAATTAACAAAACAATTCTTTAATCATAATCAGAATAAGTTGTTAAAAAATGCTGTACACATAAAATACATTCAAAGTTAGGGATCACCATAAACAAAGAAACCACATCCATGGTGATAAACATAGAGCACATACAACTATTTGTCTGGGTAAAATATAAGTCACCTAAAAACTGCTCAGTGTTCTTAAAAATGTGTTCCAAACCATCTAGAATGGGTTGTAGAGTCTTCTCAACAAATATAGAGAAGGTCTTAGTGCTCCAATTCCTACCTGATACTATGGGTCTCTGGGGTGGATCAAGCCTATGCTTATGTAGTTTGGGTAGTCCTTGTATCAAGGGTATTGTAGGTTTCACAACAGAAAAGTAAGAAAATAAACTTTCATCTATTAAATTCATCTCTAATAAACATTTCAACAAAACCTATATGTCATAGATAATAGTCTTTGCTTGTTCTAAAGTGATTTTCATATAAAAAGAAACATCATCCAGCATATCAGTCATCTTAGCATCATACAAGGATCTATCCAAAACTACCAGCAGACCACCTTTGTCTGCTGGCCGAACAATAATGTCAAAATTCAATTCCAAATTCCTAAGAGCTAGCCTCTCTTCATAACTTAGAAACTCGCCAACAATGACTTGTATCATCACGTCTAAAATTGAAATTATACACATCCTGAACAAATAACTTTTCAAACACAGTTATAAGTGAATTCATTTTAGACACAAACATGCCAGGCTTCCTAAAAGTAAAACCATTTGTAGATGCAACACTATCTAAAGTTTCATTGCTATCTTTATAAATTAACTTCAACATCAAATTCCTAGTAAATTGTTTGATATCAAATATTACATCAGTAAAGTCAGAAGCAGCCTAAGGAATGAACGAGATCCCTTTACTTAGTACACTTAATTCCACTTCCATTAATAAATTGTTAGAGAGGTTTCAAACTAAGCCCTTTTCACATTCAAAAAGGCTTTCTTTATCGTATTTTGTTGAAAGATGGTACCCTGCCATTTCCTTTTTGCGTTGCTCCTGCTTCGACTCTGTCCACGTTCTTTTTGGGACCATTCACAGGCAAGGGAAATTCCAGGAGTTACTGCCCTAAAGGAACCTCACCCCCATGAAAAAACACATGGAGAAACATTCTTAACCATAGCCTTTGCTTGCCGCTTCATGCTAGGTTCAGAATGCTTTTTTGTGGGCTCCTAACTCTTTACCTTCAGGAATCGAATTATATGGTCCATTACTCAGCGCAGTGGAATTGCGTTGAATTACATCAGCCAAAACTCGCGTGAAATCCCCTTCACGTAACTCCTCACTTCCTGGTGTGTGGATCTGCATATGCCCAGTTGCCTTGGCAATGCTAGTATCTCTCTGCAAGGAAGAAACTCCAGCCAAAACTTCAGTCACAAAACGGTCCATCCTCAGCCAAGTAAAAACATTACCAGTCCGAAAATCATAACAGTCCATGCAAATCTTCGAGATTTTGCCTTTTATTAATTTACTATCATACACATGCAAAGAAGCATTGGCAGAATAATCCTTCAGTAGTTCTTCATATTTCAAGTTAACAGAACTCACTAAAGAGTCCATTTCTTTTTGTGCTGCAGCAACCAGAAGCTTCAAATAATTGAAGCTGGCCTGCAAATTGATCTTTCGCCATTCCAACAATAAAATTTTGTATCCGTTGATATGTGATGGCATTCTTTTTATCACCATACTCAGTATGATGACTGAGAAGGATGAAACAGAAACTATATTTGAACTGGACTGTGATTCTGATGTTGTATGCACAGTTACTGGTAAGAGACTTGAAGATTATTTACAAGGGCTTAAATCCAAAGTCAATCCATTATTGAACTGTGTTACAACTGAAGTTAATGACTCTGCTGAAACAGTAGACGATATAACCCTTAAGACACGTTTGTTTGATTTTGAAAAGGATTTATATAAACTGAAACGTTATCAGTATCAAAAGATTTGCATGGAGGTATGCTTGGCTGAGAGCCTACTACCGAGAGGTCTACATATTTTAAAAATGCCCTCACATATCAACGGAGACAACATTTTATTGTTTATTGTTGGAATGGCAGAAGATCAATTTGCAGGCCAGTTTCGATTATTTGAAGCTTCTGGTTGCTGCAGTGCAAAGGGAAATGGACTCTTTAGTGAATTCTGTTAACTTGAAGTATGAAAAATGACGGAAGGATTATTCTGCCAATGTGCTTGACCCTTATTTACAAGATTTATTGGGTTCTCTGCATGGGTATGATAGTAAATGAATGATAGGTAAAATGTTGAAGATTTGCAGGGACCGTCACAATTTTCGGACTGGTAATGTTTTTACTTGGCCGAGGTTGGAACGTTCTCTGACCAAAGTTTCGGCTGGAGTTTCTTCCTTGCAGAGAGATACTAGTGTTGCCAAGGCAACTGGGCCTATGCAGATCCACACAGCACGGAAGTGAGGAGTTACGTGAAGAGGATTCTATGCAAGTTTTGGCTGATATAATTCAATGCAATTCCACTGCGCTGAGTAATGGACTTTATAATTCAATTCCTGAAGGTAGAGTTAGGAGCCCGCAAAAAAGTAATAGTGACTACAGCAGATGTACATTCTTAACCTAGCATGAAGCGACGAGCAGAAGCTATGGTTAAGAATGTTTCTCCATGTGCTTTTTAGGGGGGGTGAGGTCCCTTTAGGGCAGTACCTCCTGGAATTTCCCTTGCCTGTGAAGGAACAGACTCAGTGGTTCCAAAAAGAACGTGGACAGAGTCGAAGCAGGAGCAACGCAAAAAGGAAATGGGAGGGTACTGTCTTTCAACAAAATATGATAAAGAAAGCCTTTTAGAATGTGAAAAGAGCTTAGTTCGTAACCTCTCTAACACTGTATTAACAGAAGCAGAATTTGGCTCTCGTTCATTCCTTCAGCTGCTTCTGACTTTACTGATGTAATATTTGATATCAAACAATTTACTAGGAATTTGATGTTGAAGTTAATTTATAAAGATAGCAATGAAACTTTAGATAGTGCTGCATCTACAAATGGTTTTACTTTTAGGAAGCCTTGTATGTTTGTGCCTAAAATGAATTCGCTCATAACTGCATTTGAAAAGTTATGTGTTCATGATGTGTAGGATTTAAATTTTAGATGTGATGATACAAGTCATTGTCGGCAAGTCTCTAAGTTATGAAGAGAGGCTAGCTCTTAGGAATTTGGAATGGAATTCTGACATTATTGTTCAGCCAGTAGATAAAGGTGGTCCACTCGTAGTTTTGGATAGATCCTTGTATGATGCTGAGATGATTGATATGCTGGATGATGTTTCTTTTTATATGAAATTGACTTTAGAACAAGCAAAGACTATTATCTATGACATACAGGTTTAGTTGAAATGTTTATTAGAGATGAATTTAATAGATGAAAGTTTATTTTCTTACTTTTCTGTTGCTAAACCTACAGTACACTTGATACAAGGATTACCCAAACTACATAAGCATATGTTTGATCCACCCCTGAGACCCATAGTCTCAGGTAGGAATTGGAAAACTGAGACCATATCTATATATGTTGAGAAGACTCTACAACCCATTCTAGATGGTTTGCAACACATTCTTAAGAACACTGAGCAGTTTTTAGGTGATTTATATTGTTTTGCACAGACAAATAGTTATATGTGCTCTATGTTTATCACCATGGATGTGGTTTCCTTGTTTACAGTAATCCCTAACTTTGAAGGTATTTTATGTGTACAGCATTTTTTAACAACTTATTCTGATTATGATCAACAAAGAATTGTTTTGTTAATTAGGTTATTAGAAATAATTTTGGAGCACAATATTTTTGTTTTTGGCCTACAATATTATAAGCAGTGCAATGGTGTGGCTATGGGTACTGCGTGTGCTAATAGTTACGCCAATGCTGTTATGGTTGCTTGGGAAGAGCAACATATATTGCAAGGGCCTTACAAAGAGTTTATTTTATTTTACAGAAGATTTGTTGATGATCTTTTTATTTTTTGAGGAGGCACATATGAACAGTTTATTGCGTTTCATGTTTATTTGAACAGTACTATACAGTATTTACATTTTATCATAAATCTTCCTTGTTTGAAATTGATTTTCTTGATGTTAAAGTAATCAGGGATTGTACAGGTGAGATCTATACTGAACTATACAGAAAGGAATGCTATGTTAATCATCTTTTGCATAGAGAAAGTTTACATCCACCTCATATATTTAAAAATGTTGTACGTAATCAAATTTATAGGGCTTCAAGACTTAATGTTAGGGAAGCTGTATTTACAGAGCAGGTAAATGTAGCTATTGAACACCTACAGGAAAGGGGTTACCATGATCATTTGATTTTACCCAATGTTTCAGCTGTTTTGGAAAAAAGGGACACACAAGCTCTCCCATATTTTTCTGCCAGGAATGTAGGTACTGATAAGAATAGAAACATTAGAAAGAACATTGTTAGTACTAGACTTAAGGCACCATTATGTTACACTTCAGATATTGTTAGGTATATGCAGATAATAAGAAAGCACTGGAGTATTCTTACCACAGATGCAGATGTGGCTAGGCTTATTGATTCCGAGCCTCAGTTCATGTTTAGGAACAGAAAATCTTTGAGGAGAAGATTATGGTATCTGAAAGATACACAGAGTAAGACGAACTTGGGCACCACGCCTTGTGGTGCTTGTAGATACTGTCACATTTTGGATACTGGATGTAGTTTATTTTATCCAGATTAGAGGAAGGTGTATAGTTTCAATGCTTCAGCCACCTGTATATCTGAGCTGCTATTTACCTTGCCCACTGCATGTAATGCAATACATTTTATATAGGTAAAACTAACAGGGCACTTAAAGACCGTATTAGGGAACACTTATATCATATCAGTAAATTGAATTGTGTTAATGCCCTAGCAAAACATGTCATAAATACTGATTCCACACATAGTTTTATGTTTGTAGTTATAGATAGGATTTATGAAAATGCTGGAATAGGTGACATAAGGCAAAAAACAGAGGAATTAGAGTCAACATGAATAGTTAGAATGAGAGGTGATGCTGGCAGTGATCTGAATGAATGTGTCCCTCTTTGACCTAAATTAAGGTCTAGGTCACTTAGAAGATAGAATATCTTAGAGATTGAATGTTATGATTATGATTTGTTTTTAATGTTACTGATTCACTGTGCTGAAGTTTTATATGCTTGTATTTATATGTACATGAGTTATTTATGAGTGTCATATAGTGTACACTATGTCAGTGTTTTATCTGTCATTATTTATATGTATATGAGTCATTTATGAATGTTTTTCAAGTGCTTTCTATGTAAGTTAAAGTTGTTTGATGTGCCTTTTAAATTTTAATTGGTAGAGGTTATGTGACTTTGTTAATTGTTATAAAAAGGGTGTGTTTTTGTAGTGTTCTTGTTACACCTGATGAAGCAATTTATATGAAAGCACTTGTGTCTATCTTGCGCACTAGTAAAGAGGATTTGAACTGGAAGAAGCAACAGTTGTGGTTGTGTCCTTATTTGTTTTTGTTCTTATATTAACACAACAATGTTTGGAAGAGCAGCAAGAGCACATCACAGGTTTTGTGGCATATGCATATGTCTGGACAGGCTGGTGTAACAGCACTGTGCTTGTCCCATTTAATTATATACTGCTCTGATACCATCTGTATACAGTCATTCATGTGCATTGTGTTACTGTGAGTGACAAATACCTGTTTTACAGTATGGTGTTTCAATGACAATTACAATTGCAAAACATTAGATTGTCAAGGAAGCATCAGTGACAGTTTGCAAACAGTAACCATTTTTTGTGTCACTGTAGGTTGTATTGCCTCATGCTCAGATAATGTGCATTGACACTACAGCACACATTTTCAAAATAGGACAGTGCACTACTGAATAATAGTGGTGGAGCATATGTGAAAAGGTTACACACCATGTAATTAAGTTGCAAGTGTAAGTGCTGGAGAGTAGACATATCTTAACAAACTGAATTAATTGAGTAAACAACACTGTAAAGTCTCAATAACCTGGTTACAGCATTCCATTAACTCTTACAAAAGTTGTACAATTTACTTAAGTAATTCTTTGCTGTAATTTTTTTTTAATTCCCTCCGTGAAGCTCACCACTGGCAAGCTCATTGGTATGGCTGATGGGAAAGTATTAACGCATGCATAATCATATCATGAGGTGACAAACTTTGAAGCAGTGATATATGCCATGCCAACCTTTGCATAAATAAGCAGCATAGCATAGTTAGACAACCATGTCTGACTCTGATGAAATATAGAACAGATATGTGGTATGGTCATGTTTCATGTGCCATGGTTTACACATTTGCCATGACAGTTGCAGTCCTTCACTCCTTATATGTATGGTGTAGGTGTATAGTGACACAGTCCTCAAATATGATGACTGTCCATGTATTTGTGGCATGTTGCAATTGTCTTTGTGTAATTGTATTTATAAGACATGACTGAGTTCTACAGTCAATACATCTATAACAGACAGGTATGCTTCATAATTATTTTACCTCTGAACATGGATGTAAATGCAATGTCATCAATCCTACCCCATTGTGTGCATACCAGCAATATGGAACACATATGACTATTATGGTATGGTTTTAAACACTAAAAACACTTTGACTGCATCTCATGTGTTGCAGTTATTTCTGGGAGGATATGAATATGTTGTGAATGATTATGGAACACATGAGGGAGTAAGCATGTTATTGCTGGTGGAAACATGGATTATGGAAACAGTACTGAAGCAAGGTAATTTATTTGATAAGACAGAAGGGGTGGGAAGAGAGATAGATATAGAGACCAGGATACAGATACAAGCATAGAAAGAGACCGTTCTGTGCTTCATTTCTACACATCTTTGATTTGTGTTATCCTTCATTTTCTGACCTATATACATTTAAAAAATCAAATGTATGGCTTTTCCCAATGCCTCCAATTGTCATTGATTCTCAAAAATTTCTCAAGTGTAGGGATGACAAAAACATTAGATGCAGAAATGTGAACATCCTTTGACACTTTATACTCATCAGATGTATTGCTGTGTATGATAAAGTGTTTCCAACATGGATGAAGATGGGATAGGACAATGGAAACATGATGAGGATATAAGGAGGATACTGTTGTTTGACAACATATGCAGCACACACTTGCATACATAATATTAATATGTGAAAACTTTAAAAAGGAGGAGGTTGACATAATGGTTAAGGTGTTTGCCTTATAAACACAAGGTGCAAGGTTTGATTCTCACATGGAACAAAGGGGTAGGCTCAAAATGGCACACAAGGCCAGTTAACCTATTGCTAATATGTAAACTTATGAACTTAAATGTGTGACATACATCTGGATTCAAACCCTTGACAGTGTAAAATAAGTATAGAGACAGGAGGATTATCTTAGCTCATCGCATAATAACTTATAAATTCTTAAGTTTATGTAACATATTTGAAGGTGCACTGAGAACAGAGTGAAGTAAGGGAAAATGTAGCCTTCATCATAGTAAGGACAGGTGTAATATTCCATAAGGTGTATATGACATTAAGCAGCCTAATACATATGTTACACTAACTATTGGACAATAATACTATCAGTGTGTATTTTGATAGCACAGCATGGCTAAGAACACTTGTAAACTTTGTAATGCATCCAAAATTAAAATCTTCAGATTTTGCAATAAGACATGAAATGACATTTACCGTACTCACCACTGGTGTGCAAGACAAGCTCTGTGCAAAAGCTGAAGACACTAAATGGAAACAGAGTTTGTGAGACAGTAATACAGATGGAAGAGAGTCCATTTCTGCACATCTCTGTGTTGTGCTGTTCTTTGGTTTGTAATCACAATTATTCAGTCATGATCTGTACAAGACAATGTTCCCAAGAGTGAGCAAGCAGATTACTACAGCAGCAAGATAGTGGTATGATAAAATGTGTAGCCAACAGTTATACACAAAAAAGTCATACAAAACATTCAGTAACACATCAACACACTTCTGGATTAAAACCTTGACAGTATCAGAAATAAAATTACAGCCCTTCATATTATCGAACCACACCACATAGGAACTCCTACTTCACAAATTTCAAATCTGAGAACAGATTGAAGCAAAGAAGAATGCATGTATTAGCCTGCATTGCAATCATAGCAACTGCAAAATTCCATGACAAATATATACAATATACAAATGTCCATACATGTACATTATATTCAGTAACATAATAAATATGTAACAGTACAAAGTGATGAAACAAGAGGGGGAACAGATAGATGGGGACAGGGATAGAGACAGTCGAAGAATGTTTTATTTTATCGGGGCATTTTTTAATATCTTTGTGATGTGTTACTGTTACATTTTCCCTGATAAGTAATCTGCCATGCTATGTACAATCAAGTGTTTGCAATAGGTAGCAACCAGGGATCAAAAAGTAGAAACATGATGAACACTTAAACAGAAGAATGGTGGATCAATAAGATATGCAAATAACACTTGCTCGCATAAAAATAATATGAATAAAACAATAAATATGACTTTCTCGTATTTCTGCAACTGAACCCTTGATAGTATGCCTAAAGCATTTTACAGATGCGAATTATGTTAACACCACGAAGGAAATGTTACTTCACAACCTTAATATTACTGGTTACAAATGACAGTCACAACAGAATGAGGAAAGAGAAAATGTAGGAATAAGACTTCGTCACAGTAATGGCAATTTTAACATGGCAGAAAGTGTACATTGCAGCAGGAAGCACAAGAAATAATCCAATGCAGAATGGAGATTTATTTGTTTATTTATTTTTTATTTATTTGACATTTGTTAACCAGTTTAGTCCAACTGGGCAAGTAGCCTTTTTTCAGAGGATGCCTGAGGATCAAAGCTCCAACATATACAAAAATACAATATAAAATAGAATTAAGAATACAATAAACTTTACAATAACAAAAAAGTCAGAGAATAAAAATTATTTACTATCAAATAACATATAAGAAATTCACACTGGTAACATATGAGGTAGAGATTGACAAAGTATACAAAGAATATGCACATGTAGTAATAACTCAAAGTAAAGAGACATCTCAGGAAGAAGTGAGGGGAGATGGTTTATATTAACGTGTTACATGTCATGATTTACACATTTGTCATGAAGCTAAGAATTTTAGGGCTGCATGCCTCCTAACAGTATTTGTAACTGGGATATCATGAATAGTGTACCTTCGACTCTGCAACCCACTCAAGAGAAGATAGAAACTGTCTCCTCATTCTGCTATTATCCTGTCTGTACATAGCATGGTGAGACTAAGCACAGTGTCTCAATGAGCATGAGAGCAATGTGGCCAAAGGTGAAAGTTCACAAGGTGTTGTTATAAGCTGTGTATTGCCATTTCCCATAAGTTACAACTGCTGCTTGGCACCAGAAACTGCACTAATGATGAGGAGACAGACTGATGACACAGAAAGGGGTAGAGACATTGAGGGGGGAGGGGGAGGCAGGGAATAAGAAGGTTATGACAGAAGCAGGATATTGCTGGCTCAATACAATATGTAGGCAACAACTGCAGCTAAATTAGTCTTATAAAAAGAGTCAATAACAGCCTTGAGATAGGTCTGGAGTACAATCCTTGAAACAATGCAGCAATCAGTTTATAGATCTGAGCATCATTTCAGCACATCACAAAGAAGCTCCTGATTCACAAGACTAAAATCACAAAAATCGAAGTAATAGTGACAGCTTATTAAAGCAAGGGAAGATGTCGGCTGTAGGCTTAATCACCGTGATGCCAGTAGTAAAATGCCATAAGATGTACATTACATCCATCAGCATAATATGCATGAAACAGTATAAAGTGGTGATACATAAGGGGTGAAGAGAGAGAGAGAGAGACAGAAATACCAAGAGTTTTGTTCATAGGACATTTGGTTCCATCTTCATGGTGTGTTATTTTTCTTTGATTCCTCATTACTACTCTGACATACTCTATGTAATAAAGTGTTTGCTGTAAGGAACAGGAAGGGGTAGGAGAGTATAAACAAGACTAACAAATAATCAGGATAAAGGGTGTTTCATAAGTCTCCCTCTTGGGATAGAATGTTTTGCAAATGCTTTATTGCTCTATTATTCAAATGCTATGCTATATTTTTCATAGTCCTGCTAGATTCATGAAATGTAACTGCAGAGAAAGACAGAAGTTTGTAGTTGAATACATGATAGAAATATAAAATTACATGAAATAATATTTTGACATATGTATGGAATGGAACCCTTCACAATATGCAAAAACAGTCTACAGACGTGAATTATCTGAACACATAAAACACAAACTCTTAGTTCATTATATCTAATAGCCTAATAACTGTTAAAACAGCTGTATCAAAGTACTGCCTTTACTCTGTATTCCTAAAGCACAGTGTGTTTAAGGAAATTTGCTTGAAGATAACTAGACTAGTGCAGGTGATTGCAAAACATCACAGCTTTTGCCACAGAACATGAAACAGCATTCATTGTCTCTCAGTATTGATGTGATACTAAGCTTTGCACAAATGCTGAGGACAAAAAGTGAAGGGTTTTTGATCGGCATTTTCTGGCCAGGTGTGTTGTGTGTGTTTATATTTTGTACCTGATTATATATGTGAAAAAGGGGTTGATATGATAGTGGTGAAAATGGGGGGCAAGCAGAGGTGATGACACAGGGAAAAGAATACAGGGAATTGAAGGATGATCGTGGGAGAGCACCATAGCTATGAACTTCTCCAGAAAGTAAATGTAGAATTATAAACAGAATGTTATGATTTAGGAGAGGTACCACAAGGGATGGGTGACAGCAACAGAATAATGCTGTATAGCCAATTGGACCAACTCAAGTATGTCAAAATGGCAAAAGAAGCAAAGTGAAGAGATATGTATGGGACATTCTGTTTTACAGAGAGGAATGTCAGGGAAAGGGCTTAGGAATGAGAAGGTCAGGTAGGTTAGGTAGCAGGCACAGACATGCAGGGTAGACAAAACACACAGAGATGATGATGGAACAAAAGTTTGAGGGGCAGCATGACTGGGGATAAGTACAGGAAAGTGAAGTTGCATCCATGTACAGCTTGAGGACAATGAAAGTCTAGTCCTCACTTTCAGAGCTGTCATCACTGTCTCCTGTGTCAGTTTCCTGAATCAATGCTGGGCATAGCATTGATCTGCCAATATAATTCAGGCCTTTTTCAACCCTGCTGATTCAGACACCGAGGCCCCTCTCTATTATGCCCTCCACTATCACTTTCAGCTCCTGATAGTGGACATAGTCACCACCTCCACTAATACTGCTCCTGGAATGTACCACTGCACAAGTAGCTGGGTCATAGCTACCTGACACAGGTGGAGCAAGTAAGACAGGATCTGCGGAGGCAACGCTGAAAGGTTGTGCCCCAGATGTGCTGGGTGTTTATGCTGTCTGTGGTGGTGCAGCCTCAGCCAGTGGAGGAAGTGTGGCAGGCAGAACTGTAGTGGTTGGACTAGCTCCTTGTGCTGATGGTCAGTTTGTTTTCAGCAACAATGCCCCCCCCCCAAAAAAAAAGACAGCGAGATAGAGTTGGGAGATATAAAACAGAGACAATAACATCAATGTCATGTCACATTATTGTATTAGTTCAATACATAAACAAATGTAACCCATAAATATGTTCATCTTTGTGATATCTGCATATGATGTGAAGGCAATAATGTATCACAAAATAAATCAATCACAATACTATGATATGACATATCCACATATGATGTGAAGGCATTAATGTATCACAAAAATAAATCAGTCACAATGTTATGATATGCCAAGTAGAAACATTTATTTTACTGTGTCATATTGAATGTATGCGTTAAAAGTTAATAACTGCATTTGCAAAAATTGACTTGTTAATGTAATGCATTATTGCAGTTAATATTTTAAAAATACTGTCCTGTAATAATCTAATTTTTGTTTCTGGATGTTGAAACTACCACAGTTAATCTGGTGTACTCACTGCCTAATGCAAGCACCAAGACCCATTGGAGCAGGCATGTATGCTTGCTATAAAAGTTTATGCCTGATCAAGATGATAATGAGTGAGGGATTAAAAATACTTACATGGCTTACAATCAGACCTGATGCATAATTACCCTGTGCCTGTCTGAGACAAATTCGTCTCTCCTGATAGACCTCATGATTTTCTGCTATTTTGTTGTAGCTGTACATTATCGAAAAAAAAATAGAAAAAAGAATATGAAAGCATGATGAATAACTGCCAGGCTGGCTAATCAATGCTATATCATAGACTGGTGATGGGTCATTATACTCATACAACTGAGGGATGTTAAAGTCATCCTCCCATCAGTGCAGAAGGTCTTGTTTTTACCTCTTTAGGTCACTGTAATGGTGGTGATATTGCTCCCCAATGCGTGGAATGGAAGTCACAATAGCAACAGCCTTGGCTAAGGTATTCAAAGCCTTAGCCTTATACTGAGACTTGGTATAGTACCCCTGGTGCAGAATCCAGATGTAATGTTTGGTGAGGAGTGCCACAAAAATCTTGGACTCCTCACACCTCACCTATGCTTTCTAAATGGAACACCATCCATACCTTCACCAGCCATGTCTACAAAAGTCAATGTAGAACTATGTATCTGAATTGGTGGCCAATTCAGATCTGTCATGTAAGAGCCTATACACAAAGACACACAGCCTTGCCAGCTGCTTCTGTGCAATTGAAAGCACAAAAATGGCTTGGTGGACATACTGGCAGGGGTAACAATAAAAAGCATGGGAGGTGGAAAATATAGCAGCAAGATACGGCCATGTGTGATACTCAACTATTGACACACGTTCCCGTGTGATACATTGAAATGATTTAGGGTGGTTGTTATAATCGTTGTTGGTTGGAGGAAAAATAGTATGACTTGTGACATATTCAGCTGTTAGGACTTAAGCACTGCTAAAATTGAGTATTACTACCTGGGAATCAAACCCATGAAAAATACATGGGGTAATTCAATAAACCCTACATGGAGTGATTCTCTGTGTAGGAATAGTGCAGCAGCCCGTACACAGATTATGGCCACTGAGCGATCTAGGAAACAGGGCTAGGGGTGTGCACGAGCATACAAACACCGTGCAGACACAGATGTCTCCGCAGAATGCAAATCACCTCATCTGCTGGTGAAAAACATGCAAATGAGGTGATTTTCCAATTCAGCAAGCAGAAAGGCACCCGTGTAGTTGCCGTGTCAGCATAAAAAAATGTAAGTGGTTACAAACGGTGTATTGCAGTATAAAATTTAAACAGGGGCTGTAACAGCCCAAATAAAAGGTTGTATATTGTACAGTAGAAATGCAAACGGCCAAAATTATGGCCATTGCGTTATAAAAGTAATGCAATATATAAAAAAATTTAACTTTTTTTTAATACATATGCCATGTTTAAGAGGCACTCAGTGATGTGCAAGCATGCTATTTTGCAAATAATAAAAAATAAAAAGTGCAACATATGAAATTTAAAGCTATGCAAAGGTATTATTGCATTACAGTGGCCAGCATGCAGAGTCATACAATGGCAGGTTATAGTGGTTGCTAAGGACATAGGCCCTGATGTAGTGCAGTATCTAGGGTATGCCCAATTAAGTGTATGTAAATGAGCCATGTTTATTGAATAACAAAAAGAGCCACCGTGTCTATGGGTACTAATTGTGGTAGGGCTAGAGCTGTGTTGGTGTAGGCAGAACAGATAACTAACATCAAAAGGGAGTGTGTCATGCCATATTTAATCAGATTGGAGCTTAGCGGCACCTGTTTGTACTCAGCTAAGCACAGCTAAGCAGGGGGGTGTGTCTGAGGCTGCTAAGCTATACTTAGCCCTGCGGCACATTTTTAGCTGGTTAAAGAAAACTAAGAGTGCCCGTGTACAGGAGAGGGTCCAAACTGTTGAGCAATGTTTATACTAGCACTGCAGGTTTGCACAGAGTGCCACTGGGCTTAGCAGTGGAAGAAATTGAAAAAATAAATAAATAAAAGGAAATAGCCTGGAAAAGCCATTCAAGTATAAAAGACTGAAAAGCCCTGTTCCACTGACACTGGCCCATTCAAACCCCTCAGTGATATACCTGACAGGTGAAATGTACTATAGTCAGCCAATTACACAGGCTGCATCTGCAGCACACCACTATAAAGTATGCATACACTCTTCAGTCTGATTTTTCCCACATACTCTGCACCATTGGAGTACACAATTGGGAATTTTAACTGACAAAATTATAGGGGCTGCTGCTGCTCTGCTATTTCTGTATGCTCTACAGGCTGAGGTCAGTGATGATGATGATGCTGACAATAGGCCCGGACTGAGGAGGAGAAGAGTGTTCAGGCCCAGGGTAACCATTCAGGGGCTACATGAGCTGGACATAGTAGACCACTATAAAGTTGACAAGGACATGCTACAGGAACTCACTGAGCTCTGCCACCCTCACCTCAGACCCAGAGCTAACAGAGAGAAACCCATCCCAGTGGAAACAAAGGTATGTGTAGCCTTAAGTATACTAGCTACATGTACTTTTCAAAGACCTACTGGGGACATCATGGGGGTCTCACAGGCATCCACATCCAGAGTACTCCACCAGTTCCTGGATGTTATGTTAACACATGCCAGTGAGCACACATATTTCCCCAGCACCCCTGAGGAGAGGACCAACAATATGCATCTCTTTCACCATGTAGCACACTACCCAGAGGTACTGGGTGCCATAGACTGCAGTCATGTGGAGATCAAAGCACCACCGTGTGAGTAGGGTAGAGTTTACATCAACCGGAAGCAATATCATTCCATCAACTATCAGGTTGTGTGCAATGCCCAGGACATTATCATCAATGTGTGTGCTGGCTGCCCTGGCAGTTATCATGACTCCAACATCTGGCACACATCACAGCTGTACCAGGAATTTTCCAGGGGGACATCCCATATGGCCATCTACTGGGGGATACTGGCTATGCACTGGAACCATGGATGATGACACCCATCAGAAATGTACACACAACAACTGAAGAATGCCATAATGAGGCACACACACAAGCTAGGAACATCATAGAGCATGTATTTGGGCTGCTGAAGTCACGGTTCCTCTGCCTTGATATATCTGGTGGAGCCCTGCAGTACTCTCCAGCCACATGTGCACACATGTTCATAGTATGTGCCATGCTACACAATATGATCCTATGGAAACAGCTGTGGCAGAAACATCACAGGGAAGGGAGACAAAGCGCCTCACCATTGCCAAGGTCCCCACAGGCACAGGGGGGCTCAGAGGAGGAACCCCCTGAGCCTGTCCCTGTAGGCAGATGTAGGCATGCTCAATACTCTCTGGCCTTGGCAAAGAAGCAGCACATAGAACATGCATTGACAACCTAGGGATCCAGGGACTGGCACCTCATCCTGATGCACATACACAATAAAAAGGATGCCAGCCACACTCCACTACCTGTACCTTACCATGCATAGGCTGTGTACTGTGTGCATCCAACAGAGTCATCCCTGAAGCACTGTCCTCTCAACTGCTGCAGGCACATGGTAAGTTACTCTTCTTAACAAAAAAATAATGGAGTAGTAGACTGTGGTAGCATATTTGTGGTATTGCTGAATGTATGCAAGGGAATGGAGTGGGCTACCAGGATAGCAGCCAACAACTGACAGCTATGTGGGACAACAGGAACTCTCTGCCAAATACTGGCTGGCCTAGAATATGCAGTAGGCTCCAAGCCAGCAAAATCCACTGCACTATGTGAGGGACTTTCAAACACCGGGGCGCCATAGGACAGATGCATGGATGTCAATGTTGGAGTTCCACACGTACCTTAGCCTCTTAGAGCAAGAACTCTGTACAAAGCCATAGAGAAATGCAGGGCAAAGGCCGCAAAACAGGGACAATTTGTAAATATTGCTCTTAAAAACATAGAACGTTGATAGAATAACAGTTTTTTCAGTAGCATGAATTCTCTGAAGGGTAAGAAGTCTGAAACTCAAATACCTGTCATTAGTTTCTGACATCAGTCTTTAATGATTTGCCATTAATGTTCTAGATAACCACAATTTTATGAAAAATGGAACCAAAATATGAGGCAAACATCTGGACATATTGCAAAAATCTGTACAGTTGAGAGGTACCCTACCCCCCAAATGCCCGTGTTCCCATAGAACTGCAGTAACATTTATGTTTCTAATGTAATAGCAGCAGACCACACATTCCCAAGGCTGTCTCAATTGTAAGGGAAAATGTAGAGGAACATATATCTTTGTAAAAGGGTCTGAGTACGTGACTGTAAGCATGTGTAAAGAAATGAAATATTGCTGGGCATGTGATAAGAAGCTGTTTGTGCTTTTGTCCTTTTAAGGAAGGGTCTTGTCTCAGGAAACATTAACCTTATATCTATAAATCTGACTAGCCTAGTAACAAGAATATTATTGTACTAAAGCTATGAGCCTTGAAACTTGTTCAAAGGTGATTGGTCAGTACTATACTTCTTTGTTCTAACAAACTGCTGATGCTGCACATTAAAAGGTATATAAGCTGTTGACGTTTATACTTTGGGGAAACTTGTTGCTGAAACTTTGTCTCCCACATGCATGTGTGTTGAATAAAGATTTGAACTGCTGCCAAGAGACTGACTCAGTTATTGTCTACATTAACAGCTGGTGCCATGACTCGGATTTCTTGGACTCTGGGACCTGTGGCCACAGACAAACAGATGAATAAAGGGCCCTAAGCAGGTTTTCTGCTTTCTCTTTTTGCTTGTGCTGCCAGTTCACAACTGCACATTTCTTTTTTTAGTTTTTCTTTTGGCAGAATTTTTTTTGTGACAATGTGACAAGATAAGTGCTGTTTTAAATTACTTCTGTTTATTCCAAGTCTGATTGTGGGTTTATCTTTTGTGGAATGAGAGTGGGTTTTTCAGGCAAACTGTTTTGTATGAGATCAGGTTTATTTCAATATTTTTTTGATAGTAGCCAATAATCTGTTGGTGAACTCGCAAAAATGGGTGTGAGTGTGGGAAGTTTTGTACAAGAGCCTGAAAAAGGAACTTCTGCAGGACAAATGATTAATAAGTATTCACCTGAAAATTGCATGTATGTGCGTTTGTGGGAAAAAATTGACAAAAAATAATGGTAAATTAGCTTTTCAGAAAATGGTAGTTTTGATAAAAATAATTTAAATAATCTATGCAGAAGGCTCAAAGAGAAGGGTAGGAAAATACCCTTGGGCTGCTAGTCAGCCTTCAATTCCTGGATGCTAGAGTCCAAAGACAGAGAGAAGGAGTCAATAGTGAGGAGTTACGAAAAAATACACTGTTACCTCAGCTTATGCCTTCAAGGAATGATTTTTACACCAAGCAGTCTTTTCTTATATATTGTTAAAACATCAGTCAATTAATTACCTCCATCTAATTATTCAATTGAACTTACTAATATGTAATTTCATCTAAATACATTTTCTTTTACGAATACATTTTCATGTGCAATTTCATGTGCATGGTATTTTTGTGCAAATATATGAACAACAATTAATTTGATGTTATGAAAAATCAAACAGATAAATACATATGCTGTATCTAAACCATCCTTTAATTCTGTATAGAACATTGTCAAGAAATTCAACCATGGCCTTATTTCTTCTTATAAAGAAGACCCCATCATATATTGAATGTACATTTTGTCAACTCACAATATATTCAACATAGTTTTTAGTCATAAATTGACATGTCCCTGGGTTGATTTCAAAACATCTTACTACAAATATTATATCATTCCTTTACCCCTGATGTTCAAATCTAAGTCTAAGTTTAACCCCCTGAGATAAAGAGTTTTAAAATTAATGATACATTCGGTTTCCAGCAAAGATATATTACTGGATAATTCAACTCCATGTAATTGTTTGCATTTGGCTAGCACACTAAAAAAGAAACAACTATCCAAACCTTCATGAACACTAATAAAGTGCTCCACAACTGGACTTTCCATTCTGCTTCTTCTGATGTCACCCAAGTGTTCCATAATTCTTTTCTTTACTGCTTTTCTGTTTGAACAGTGTACCATTTGACTCTATTGCAGCACAACTCAATAATATGAATTACTCCCCCTGTTACACAGTTATATTAATCTCTAGCCTTGTATGTTTTGCCATTAATATTAACTCCATCTATATTTTTGATTTTCTTGCCTACAATACATTTTCCACATGGGAAACTACCTCTTCTAATGTGTTATTTACCCAATTTCCCATTAACAATTCTTTCAAATTCTTCGATCTCTGCATGAAAATGTCACCCTATGGGGAAAAATGTTTCCAAATTTTTCATCTGCAAGAACTATGGGCCAAAATCTGTTGACTAGTCCTTTCAATTTCTCTGAGAACAGAGAATATTTGTTAACAAAAAACATATAGGCTCCAGTACCTTATCTATTCCTAGTTCACTCTTACTACTATAGCAATTTTGCACATTTTGTCAACTCACAATATTTGACAAAGAACATTTTTTGCAAAAGGAAGGAACAGCAAAGGGGCTTCATATGCCCCTGCGTATGCAATTTTGTTCATGGATTATTTTGAAAAGAATTACATGTACAATACAGATTTTTACAAAAATAGGGTATTGGTATTCAAGAGATATATTGATGATTTGATTTTTATTTGTAGGGGTAAGGTGAAGGAGTTCAATGCTTTCATGCTGAAACTGCAAGGAAACCATTTTGGCCTTGGGTTTACTTACCATACTAGTAAAGATACAATGCAGTACTTGGACCTAGAGTTTTCTGTGAATGACAAATACAAAGTGGCATCCAAACCCTATGTTAAAAGTACAGCAGTTAACAACTTTTTGATGGCGGACAGCATGCATGCTCTCCATTTGTTGGCATCATTGCCATACAGAGAATACTTATGGATAGCTAATAACACCTCAGATAAGGATAATCTAAAATATGAATTTAGCAAGGTCAGGGACAAACTGTTGGAGAGGGGATATAAAGATGCAGTTTTACTGTCAGCGGAGAACAGGGTTAAAAAGAGATTGGGGCTCACATATTCTTATATGCCGGACAGAAGTACAAGACATAGTAATAAGAGTGAACTAGGAATGGATGATAAGGTACAGGAGCCTATATTTTTTTGTTAACAAATATTCTCTATTCTCAGAAAAATTGAGAGGTCTGGTCAACAAATTTTGGCCCATAGTTCTTGCAGATGAAAAATTTGGAAACATTTTTCCCCATAGGGTGACATTTTCATACAGTAGATCGAAGAATTTGAAAGAATTGTTGTTAACAATGGAAAAATTGGATAAAGAACACATTAGAAGAGGTAGTTTTCCATGTGGAAAATGTATTGTATGCAAGAAAATCAAAAATATAGATTGGGTTAATATTAATGGAAAAACATACAAGGCTAGAGATTAATATAACTGTGCAACAGGGGGAGTCATTTATGTTATTGGATGTGGCTGCAATAGAGTCAAATGGTACACTGGTCAAACAAAAAAGCAGTAAAGAAAATAATTAACTTGGGTGACATCAGAAGAGGCAGAATGGAAAGTCCAGTTGTGGAGCACTTTATTAGTGTTTGTGAAGGTTCGGATAGTTCTTTCTTTTTTAGTGTGCTAGCCAAGCCCAAACAATTACATGGAGCTGAATTATCCAGTAACTTATCTTTGCTGGAAATCAAATGTATCATTAATTTTAAAACTCTTTATCCCAGGAGGTTAAACTTAGATTTAGATTTGAACATCAGGGGTTAAAGGAATGATATAATACTTGTAGTAAGATGTTTTGAAATCAATCCAGGGACATGTAATTTTATGAATAAAACTCTGTTGAATATATTGTGAGTTGACAAAATGTACATTCAATATATGATGTGGTCTTCTTTATAAGAAGAAATAAGGCCATGGTTGAATTTCTTGACAACGCTCTATGCAGAATTATAGGATGGTTTAGATACAACATGTGTATTTATTTGCTTGATTTTTCATAACATCAAATTAATTGTTGTTCATATATTTGCACGATACCATGCACATGCAATTGCACATGAAAATGTATTTGTGAAAGAAAATGTATTCAAAATGAAATTGCATATTAGTAAGGTCAACTGAATAATTAGATTGTGGTAATTAATTGATTGATGTTTTAACAATATATAAGAAAAGGCTGCTTTGTGTAAAAATCATTCCTTGAAGGCATAAGACGAGGTACCTGTGTGTTTTTTCGTTTCATGACAGCTCATAGTCTGTATTGGAGTTTAAAAGATAACACAGATAAACTAAAGATCCTGCTACAGTCAGCCACTAAAATACTCTCTCAGCGCCAAGAACAGACAGATCCTACAAGGCTATACTCATTAAAAGAGCTGAGAAAGTTACAAATTACTCAAATAAGTTGGGAAAATTTTTCTGATGATGACCTGCAATTCCCACCACCAGCACCTCCTATGCACCTTCAAGTCCCACCTACTGTACCTCCTATGTCTCAACCCCAGCACCCTCCTACTTACTCACTAGATTCCAGTACTCCACACTGCCCTATTGCAAGAGAACATACTCCTGTTAGTCCCATCATGTCACCAAGTACCTCGGGATCTGCGTCCCCTTTGTCTGTTCAGGTGGAAGAAGTCTCGAGCTCTAAGAATAAGTAATGTAAAAATAAAAATAAGGCACGGGAAATGCCAGTTGAAGTAACACCTACTTCTACAATCGCTAAATCATGTCCAGAGTCTACTACCCCAGGTCCCCAGTGATCAAAAAGGGAAGCATATAGCCATAATGATTATGATTAATCTCATAGAGTACACATACCCAGAGCTCAATGAATAAACCAAATGCCTTTTATTATAGATGGGGAAGTTGGGCACTTTGGACCGGATATGTTTAATAAAGACTCCTCAAACTCCTCATCTAATAAATCCTCTGATGATGATGAAACTTGCTGTCCCCTGTCCCATTTGCATCCATTACAACAAGTACCTAATCCTGCATATGGAACTGTGGAAAATGCAGGCCCAACTATGCAAGTGGTCCGAGCATGGTCTGCCATAGATTTTTAAGCAATCGTACAATCACTACTTCCAATCAGGCAGAATCCTGCTAAGTTTGCCAAAATGTTGGTCGGACTTGTCAAATTACAAAATTCTACGATCAGAAAATCAGGGGAGTTTTAAAGTATGCTCTTCCACAGACCTGTTAAAGTGTCTTTGGGAACATGCAGGTGTTCCAGCTGAGATCCCATGGCATACAGATCAAAATTTCTTAGATACCTGTGACAAAATTTTGCAGGCTATCATGGTGTTTTATCCACCAGCCCCTAACTAGTCTAGGATTAAACCAGTCATGCATAGAGAAGGAGAAGCTATTGATACATATCTAAAATGCATGACTGATGCCTTTGAAGCATACTCTGGTTATCCAGAGGCAACTGATGACCTGGCAGCTAGCAGACTTTCAGCCACTTTTGTGGAAGGATTATTGCCCCCTATTAGAGATCAGATTAAAAAAGGAATGCCTAACCTGACCAAGCTTGGGTTTGCATGAGTTAGTTACTCAAGTACAATATTTGGCAGACATCTTAGATAGGGAAAAATGAAAACAAAAGGAACTGCAAGAGCAAGCACACTTGCAAGTACTAACGTCTCTTATGCTTCAGCAGCCACACCCTAATCAACTTGCCCATAACAATAGGGGAAGATGAAATACGAATCAACAGCCCTGTTTCCTAGCCCAACAACAGCAATGGTTCCCTGTAAACCAAGGATTTTAGCAGCAAAACTTACATACTTGCTTGAATTGCAGCACGACAGGCCACTGAAAACAAAATTGCCCTTGTTGTCAGTGTCCCACCCATGGCAACCACCCACTGTCACTCAAAATATGCTGCCATGGCAATCACCTGCCATCAGTCAGAGCACACATCAACTGACCTTTCAATATGCTGCATTCTTGTCGCAGCAGTTGCAGCCACCTGTGATTACCACTCAGTGGCAAGCACCAACTTGGCAAAGTAGCCAATAGGACAGCCTAAAACAGGATACACAGCTATTTCTTCTGCTTCCAGTCTGACAGTCAGGACCCCATGTCCACATACAAGTGCAGAATTCTTCTGTTCCTTTCTTTATAGACACTGGTCCAACACGATCTATGATTACTGCTTTTTTCTAACTTTATTAAAGGAGTTGAAGTGTCAGGCATACTGACAGATTATCCCCTTACAGAGCCAGTCAGGTTAACCTTGGTCCCTTAGCAGCTGAGCATGCCTTTTTAGTCGGAACCTCAGCACCCTTAAACCTGCTGGGAAGAGATTTATTATGTAAGCTTAACTGCACTATTTTCTGCACTTCGGATGGAGTTTTTCTAGAGATTTCTAAAAATCATTTCTTGTTAGATATTCCTTTGCCACATGAAGATGTCATTTTTTCATTCCTTTCATTAATTGAAACTACCACCACTGAGGTCAACTTCTAACTCTTACATAAACTACACCTGCAGCTTTGGACTATTCATGACAATGATGCTGGCAGTATTATTGATGCAAAACCTGTTAGAATTATGGCAAAACAAAATGAAGAACTACCGAGAGTAAATCAGTATCCCTTGTCAGCTGAAGCCAAACAAGGAATCAAGGCAGTGATTCAGGCCCTTTTACAGCAAGGCATAATAGTCCCTGTCACTAGCCCTTGTAGCACTCCAATCCTACCGGTAAGGAAACCAGGTAGAGAGACTTACCGTTTTGTACAGGACCTTTGAGCAGTCAACTCAGTTGTTGTACTAGCATTTCCAGTAGTTTCTAACCCTGCAACTATTCTTAACTCCATACCCCCATCAGCCACTACTTTCTCTGTGATAGATATTTCCTTGGCTTTTTTTCTTTCCCTTTGCACCCTGATAGTCAATATCTCTTTGCTTTCACCTATCAGGGCCAGCAATATAGTTGGACAAGATTACCACAGGGTTATGTGGAATCCCTAACTCTCTTCTCTAGAGAAATGAAATGACAGCTATATAAAGTGACATCACCTTGTAAATCTATGTTAATTCAGTATGTAGATAATTTGATACTCACCTCATCTTCTCCTGAAGCTTGTAAAATAGATGCTATGTTTCAGCTCCAACAGCTATCAATATTAGGATTCAAAGTAAATAGAGCAACACTCCAGCTGTGGAAACCCCAAGTTCAGTACCTTGGACATCTTATCTCCGCTAACTCTAGACAAGTGCTTCCTTCCAGAGTATCAACTATCCAGTCTGCCCCTTGCCCCACAGCTTTAAAACAACTTTGTTCTTTTCTTGGCCTTGCTGGTTACTGTACACAGTGGATAATAAATTATGCTGAAATAGTTAAACCACTTTTTGAACTCCTAACGAAAAATATTCCTGAACCTCTTCCATGGACTGGCAATCATGAACAAGCTTTTTGTCAGGTAAAAAACCCTCTTGTCTAACTCACCAGATTTAGGATTACCAGACTATTCTGAGGAGTTTTATCTTTTCTGTTGTGAAAGAAATCAGGTAGTCCTTGGCCTGTTAACACAATGACAAACTGGCGGGTTCCACCCAGTTGCCTATTGCAGTGCTACCCTTGATCCAGTAGCAGCTGCTTTGCCTCCTTGTCTGCATGCAGTGGCTGCAGCAGCACACCTTCATGACATGGCTTCATTGCTAATGCTTGGCCATAATACTTTTTTGGCTGTACCACATGCAGTTGGATCTCTTCTACTAAAAACAAAGACACAGTATCTCTCTGCTGCATGCCTTACTAAATACAATCTGGCCCTATTAAATAACCCATCCCTCAAAATTATCCACTGCCCTCCAGTAAAGCCAGTATCTTTTATACCCACAGCTGAGGGGGGTAAAGCACATGGTTGTTTCTCTGCTGTTAACCTTATGCTTTGCCCTAGTGATCTACAAGATATGCTGCTGGAAAATCCTGATCTAATTCTCTTTGTGGATGGCTCTTGCTTACTAAAGGAGGACGGCCAGCTAGTTGCTTCATTTGCTGTCTGCACTGTTAATACCGTACTTTTAACCAGAATTCTGCAAAGACAAGTGCCCAGACAAGCAGCTAAATTGGCTGCATTAACTGAGACTTGTAAATTAGCTAAACCTAGGTCTGTCACAATTTATACTGATTCAAGGTATGGACATGGTATTGTGCATGACTTTGGAACTTTGTGGAAGCATAGAGGGAATTTGGAACTTTAATAAAAACTCTTATTTTGTATATGAATTGTTAAATGCCTTGATCTTGCTGAGACATATAGCTTTTGTCAAGAGTGCTGCTCATAAAACAGACTCTTCCTTCGAGACAAAAGGAAATAATTTAGCTGATTGGGTGGCTAAACAGGCTGCATTATTATCTCCTGTTCAGGCAATACAACAGCAGTCAGAACAAACTGTAACCACTGAACTTTATACTGCTCTGTCTG
The DNA here is from genome assembly GCF_019279795.1 of Protopterus annectens. Lineage (NCBI taxonomy): Eukaryota > Metazoa > Chordata > Ceratodontiformes > Protopteridae > Protopterus > Protopterus annectens. Next base: position 1,298,831,745 of record NC_056731.1, read on the forward strand.
ATTATTTGACTAATGTGCTTTCATTTCAGAATGCAGCTGAAGACCACGAAAAGATAAGGTGGATTCAAGATGGCTGCACTCGGTCATTGGATAACCTTTGGCACCACCCCAATGGCTGACCTGTAGCATCACACAATTTCCTTCATCAATTGGTTCCAGCATATCATTTAACAGCTCACACAGGTAAAAATGTTTTGATCAGGCAAATATTAACTGATTGGTATGCACCTTGCCTTTATGAGACCATCCGCATTTAATTCAAACATGTTCTGTTTGTATAGCCTATAATATTTCAAAGTCTACTTTTGTTCCCCCACAACACACTGAAAAACCATGGGGACCATTTTGTACTGTACAGTGGGATTTCATAGAACTGCCACAGTTTGCAAGGTTTAAATATATTTTAGTCATTATTGATGTTTTTCTGGGTAGAGTAAGGCTTTTCCTTGTGCCAAAAATGATGCAACTACACTTGCAAAAAAGTTAGTGACTGAAGTGCTTCCCCGCTTTAGGGTACCATGTGAGATACAGTCTGACAGGGGATTACATTTTACTGCAAAACTTACTGAAGATATTTGTACTGTGTTAAATGTCAAATTGTCCTTGCATTGTCCTTACTGACCACAGGCCTCTGGTATGGTTGAGAGAGCTAATCAAACTATCAAAACCTAACTAGCAAAACTTACAGCTGAAACAAGTTTAAAATGGCCTGAGGCTCTGCCTCTAGTGTTATTTTCTGTTCAATCTGCAGTGAGTGCTACTAGAAAACTGTGACCTCATAAAATCCTAATGGGCCATCCCATGTGGCTCCCAGCTTCCCCTCCAGTAAACATAGAGATTACCTTAACTAATGCCTCTCTGTTGCATTATTGTCAAACTCATATTTATCTTTTGCAGTGCTACCACAAGATTGCTGTTTCATCTTTACAGCCACCTGATCCAGAAGTCACACATTCTATTCAGCCTGGTGATTGGGCTTATGTCAAATATTTCCAGCAAAAGAATGCCCTGTAGCCCCCTTGGAAGGGGTCATTTCTGGTTCTCTTGACTACAACATCGGCTGCTCGCCTGCAAGACTCATCGATCTGGATGCATGCATCCCATGTTCAAAAGGTACTGCCAACTGATAATCATCAACCTCTCACCTTTGCCGAAGAAGACATCATTGAACCTATCGCCCACCATACCAGGAGCAAAAAGTCTACTGACCATGATGACAACTGATCAAGTGCCTCTTGTTGATAACACTGCAACCACTTTTTCTGCCCTATTCAAACCCTTTGGTGCCTTGCAACCTGCAAGGTCATCAACCTGGACCACTTTTCCTCAACAACACTGGGTATGTGCTCTCTTTTTTGTTTTCATATTCCTCCTCATACTACTTTCGCCCATTTTATTTCCTGCTGTTGCCATCTGTACACATTTGCCTGGTGCCAACAATGGCATTAATATAACCAAAAAAGCTATTTCCTGGCACCCTACGTTTAACACTTACCAGGCCTTAAAACTAACTTATGTCTTGTCTTTCAGTGTCACTAACTGCTGGATTTGCATTGCCATTCCTACTGTGTATGGGGGGTTGATGAGAGCCACATTCCCCTTGAACGTCACGGAGAATTGGACTAATTTGCTATATGGTACATTGAACAGTACCAGTACAGAGAGAGTTTTGCTGCAGTTACCTAAGCGACAGAATGGAACTTTGTGTTTTTAGAGAAATGGAAACCTAAAAGTTGGGTGGAGTTTTTGTAACATGACTGTAATGTATAGCTATTATAATGGCTATTCACAATGCAATCCAAGTTATTCAGAAGTAAGAGTTCTTTTTGTTAACGAAAATGATAACCAAACAAAAACACAATTTGTACAAGAAATGAAAGTAATCCATAGAAAAATGTTTCATGGGTTAAAAGATGTAGGGGATTCTTTTGCTTCTGTAAATATTTCAGTAATAATCTAAGACTGATATTTTATTTGTGGTAGAAGAGCTTGTAAATGGTTGCCTGGGAACTGGTCGGGTAGCTGCTTTCTAGGATATGTGGTTCCTGCTATCTGACATATGGATGCCCTACCAGCAGAAAAGATTTAAAACATATGAGAAGTTAAACAAACCAATAACTCAGTGGGAAAAGTGGATGCATCGTGGGTATACCACCATGACTTAGCCCACACAGCATTTAAGGGTTTAGCTCATATGGACATAGGCAATGATATAATCACTGGAACAGCTATATTTCCTGCCTATGGAGCTCCCAAAGCAATTTGGGAATTATTTAAACTGTCTAAAATGTTAGAAGTGCTCTCAAATGCTACCTTTGAAAGTGTCCTTCTAACCAGTACTGAATAAACTGCAATGCAAGCTGTAGTGCTGCAAAATAGAATGTCACTTGATTTCATGCTTTCTTCTAAAGCGCTCGTGCATGAGGAGTGCTGTACGTTTATTCCCGATAACAAGCATGCAATAGAGAGCCAGCTTGAAATCATAGTAAAGGTTGCAGAAATGTTCCATGCTAAAGAAGCAGACAGTTCACAGTGGGCTTGGCTCACTAATCTGTTTTCTCGATGGGGAGGTGGAATACTAAAATTCTTTATGCTTATTGCCATAGTGTTGTTTGCATTATTGTTTATGTTAAAGCATTCTGTTTGAAGTTGTTGAGTGCAAGACCTCCTGTAAAGTTACAGCAAGTAATTACTGATAAAAGTGAAAGTGCACTTTTGACTGTGCAAAATATTGATAAAGGGTATATTGAACTGGAGGCAGATGCTGATAATGTAATGAAGGGCTTTGTGGAAATGTATGAATGAATGCATAAGAAAAATATTAGGAATGATGCGTACACAGCATCACATGGGGGATTGTAAGGGAAAATGTAGAGGAACATGTATCTTTGTAAAAGGGTCTGAGTACGCGACTGTAAGCATGTGTAAAGAAATGAAATATTGCTGGGCATGTGTTAAGAAGCTGTTTGTGCTTTTGTCCTTTTAAGGAAGGGTCTTGTCTCAGGAAACATTAACCTTATATCTATAAATCTGCCTAGCCTAGTAACGAGAAAATTAGTCCACTAAAGCTATGAGCCTTGAAACGTGTCTAAAGGTGATTGATCAGTATTATACCTCTTTGTTCTAACAAACTGCTAATGCTGCACATTGAAAGGTATATAAGCTGTTGGTTTTTATACTTTGGGGAGACTCTGTTGCTGAAACTTTGTCTCCCACACATGTGTTAAATAAAGATTTGAACTGCTGCCAAGAGACTGACTCAGTTAGTCTACCTTAACACAATCAACTTGCTAATATGTTCCAGTTCCACAATATGCAGGGGTCAATGTGCTATGTATGTGTGTGATTAATAGTGTCAGGAAGCAAGCAGTACTGACTGGTGGCTGTTGTGGCTTAGTGGGCTAAGTATATTACTGTAGTTGAAAACCCCTGTGATTCGAGACTGGCTGTGCTTGTTATTTTATATGTCAGCTACAGCTATGGTAAGAGTTCTACAGACTATCCAGAAGTCAATATTTGTTATTGCAGAAAAACTGGACAATGGAGGGACAGGGGGCCATAGATATGGACAGTACACAGCTTTGAGTAACCTAGATGCTGCCTAGTAGAACAGCAGATTGTGACAATTCAGTCTAGCACCAGGATATAAAGGCTGCCATGTAACTGTGTCAGTACTGACAAGTCAGTGGGCACCATCCATACCCCACGAATGACAGGGTTTCTCAGAATGTCCACACATATGCCACATATATCTGTTCTGTTTGTAATAACATTGTATTTGTCTGGCACACTATTGGCAAACCAATAAAGGCTGATGTGAAAATATCAGTGGCAGACAGTTGAGATGCAGATGTCATACCCATAAGAAAATGCAAGCTAGTACAAAACCATTTTACCAACTGTGTACTTTTGGAAGATCAATATTAAGATCCTGTCCCTATGTCTGGACCTGTGTCTGACTGTTAGATATGTCCCTGTCCAGATGTCTGGCTGTAAGAGTTTGAGAGATATGGCCAACATGTAGCCTTATAATGACAGTACAACACAAGCTGTCTGAGAACCACAGCAGATGTATAAGGCACAATGCTGGCCAACCTGCTAAACAGGTAAAGTCAGAAGTGTGACGTCAGTAACCTTGTGGCTGATTTTGCGATTATTACCCCAGTCACACCATAGCTACAACTACATAAGAGCAGCAACTATGGAAAAACCCTGCAACTAGAGCAGATCAGGACAAAGGGCCACATATAAGGGGAAGGAGGAACCACTTGTCAGACAAATGTAGAAGGTGCAGACTAGAGCCATTCATGCAGTAGCATGAGCTCCCTGCAGTGTATGGAGTTAGTAGACAAATGCCTGTCAGTGGTTGATCACATTAATCTATACTGATCTGCCGCTGACATACCAGGACGTCACACTGCTGTGTAAAACATACCTAACATATTATGCAAAACTCTGCGCAGTCCAATACACTCTGTACCCACCCTAGATATGACTCAGTTAATAAGGATAGCACACAGCCAGGAGATCCCGCAGCCAGTATATCAGTAAGGTGCTGGACTGTTTAGACAGATTCATCAGCCAATCAGCTGTAAGACAAAAAAATCTTGGACCAGAGTGCATGTAGATCTGGCCTGGAGTCCCAGTGATACTACTGATGGTCATAGTGGACATGTTCCTACACTTAGCTACTTTCAGCCCATGTCTGAACCCACATCTGACTATAGAACTGGGATGTATATCATATATATATATATATATATATATATATATATATATATTTATATATATATATCCCTTGTGCATACAAACAGCTATGTACACCTTAACTATCTATCCACACCCCCATCAGACATATTTACCCCCATCTATCCATACGTGGTACATATAATATATATATATATATATATATATATATATATATATATATATATATATGTGTGTGTGTGTGTAGCTGTTGAGTATGATATACATGCAGATATATAGGTAACATATAAAAATATATAATTTATAGAGAGGCAGAGACAGGGGGAAGAGAGACAGAGATAGACCCTGAAAGGCATAGAGTGATGTACTGCCGCAGCCACATGTACACCAATTTTAACCAGTGGCACATGCAAATACTATGGTGGGCCCCATTGTGTAACAGTAGTAGGTAGGGGTTGTAATCTCACATCAGTCGCTCTGTGTGTGTGTGTGTGTGTGTGTGTGTGTGTGTGTGTGTGTGTGTGTGTGTGTATTTCTGTATGTATTACATGTACAGCAGAATACACACGCTCAACAGGCCTATGTCTGTGTAATGGCCACCCATGTTTTGGTCCTGTGACTACTGTCCTCCAAAACAGTGGTCTCCCTGTCAGCAGCTATTGATGTCATCCACCCCAACAGCAGTGGCAGACAGTCTCCCCATGTGTATGTCCTGTGGCGCATGCAATAAGCACATAGTACTATAGTGTAGAAAGTTAGATAGGTAATGGTTCTAATCCCAATAACGGCAACTCAGTGATTGTGTGTAAATGTATCCCTTTGCAGCTGTATTTCCTGCCTATGTGTGTGCAATGCCAAAACATTTTGAGGCCTGTTCCACCCTGTTAGCCCCCCCCCCAATGCCCAACTATACAGGGCCTACTGATGTCATCCACCATTTATGCACATTTACAAACTCCCTATCCATGTAAGTCTGTGGCACAAGCGATACATACATCAAACTATAATGTGGACAGTTAGATACGTAGTGGTTCTAATCCCAACAACTGCAAGTCAGTTTGTGTGTATAAGTATATTCCCTTGCAGCTGTCTGTATTTCCTATTAATGTGTGTGCAATACCAATACATTTTGAGGCCTCTTCTACCCTGTTAACCCTCCCCCATTGCATTACTTAAAAGGGCCTGCTGATGTCATCCACCTTAAATGCACCATTGGATACTCTTCAGGCATATAAGCTGCGTGGTGCACGTGATAAATACGTAGCACTACTGCACAAACAAATAAATAGGTAGGGGATCTAATCTCAATACTATACCATTTTGAGGCCTGTTGACCCCCCATTGCATTACTTTACAGGGTCTGTTGATGTCATCCTCCTTAGATGCACTGTTTGACACTCCCCAGGCCATACCTCTCAATGGTACAGCATTTTGCAGAATGTCCATATGTTTGCTTCATATATTCGGTCCGTTTTTCATAAAAGTGTGTTTTTTCTGGCGAATCATTGGCAAATCATTCAGAGTTGACGTCAGAAAATAATGACAGATATTTGAGTGTCAGACTTCATACCCTTCACAAAATGCATGCTAATGCAAGACCTTTTACTCTATTAGTTCTCTAAGTTTGTAAGAGCAATATGCAAAAAGTGTCCCTATTTGTGGGCCTTTATCTCCCATTATTGAAGGCTTTGTCCAAATGTATTGCTCTAAGAGGTCGTGAGATATACCTAACGCATGTAAGCTCCATGGCATCATGCGATAAGTACATAGCAGTGTAATACATATGACTGAATAGGTAGGGGTTTTAATCTCAATACTGGCAACCGTATGTCTCTGTGTATGCATACCCCCTATAGCAGTGTGGCTGTCTTGCCTGTGTTGCTGCAATTGTTATACAATTTTGTGTGCCTGTTCCACCCTGTGAACTCCATAATCACCAACCTATTCAGGGCCTACAGATGTTGTCCACCTTAGATGCTGAGTTAGACATTCTTAAACACAATAGCCCTGTGGTGCATGCAATATGTACAGTGGTTTATAGTGCACATAACTAGATAGATATGAGTTCTAATCTCAGAACTGGCAGCTCTGTGTGTATGTGGGTTAAAGTGCATATCCCCCTGCAGCAATGTGTCTGTATGACATGGTTCTACCATTTTAAGGACCATTTAACCCCCCAGTGGCAACCTTTACAGCACCTGAAGATGTTCTCCACCTGAATAGTAGTGGCAGACACTGCAAAAATATATATGCTCTGTGGCACATGTGATATGTATATAATACTATTGTATGTAAAACTAGACAGGTAGGGGTTCTATTCTTAACAAGGGCAGTTCATGAGTGTGTGTGTGTTTGTATCTATGTATATCTCCTTGCAGCAGTCTGACTGTGTTAGGGACACCACCATACCTCTCAAACCCTTAGAGAAATACATCCAAATAAAGCCATACAGAAAAGTGTGGCAAAGGCTACATATTAAGCTTAATTTTTAAATAATGATGTGGCAAACATAGAAAGTAGATAACAGGTTGTGCATTTACATGCATTTTCTGAAGGGTATGAAGTCTGACATGAAAATATCTGTCATTATTGTCTAATGTCAGTCTTTAATGATTTGCCACTAATGTGCCAGAAAAATACTTAGGTCGCAGTCTATGTTTGAACAGGTGTGACATGTGACAATGACTCAAACAATACAGAGGTCCCCAAAGAGTAAGACAACAGACATTTCCTAACGTTGTCTACTTGTTGCATAAAGCCATTACTTTATATCAGAAGCACCTTAATGTTATGAGAAATGGCATAAACGATGGTAATGTGACACAAAGTTGTCATATTGGCAAACCAAGAGACGTCCTGCTCGTTGCACTTGCCATGGATATGGTTTGTCCTGCCAACTCTCAGGAAACTACAAGAAGTGTCCCACATTTGATAAGGTGGCAACCCTACTCTATATTGCCTATGTGTCTGCAATATGTAGACATGTGTAGGCCCTGTGACTAGCTGCTGCCCCCAATCATCCACAAGTATCTTGGCATGAATGCTAACTGCCACCACCCGCATATGTAGATATTGCCTAAGGCTGTGTTACTGCAAGTAGTATGCTCTCTGTCATTAACCCACAGACTGATGTTAACATACTGCAATGGGGTCATACAGTGGGTATGGAATGGTGCCAAGTTCCTGGCCTCAAGCTCAATGCAGAAAACAGTACCATCAAACCATATGACGAGGACATGGCCCCACTGTTTCAAACATCAATGGCAATCCCATAAACACACAACCTGCATTGACAGACCTGGGTACTCAGGTTGATAACACTGTTACATTCAGCCATCAAGTAGTGGCAGTGGTCAGAAAAGCCTTATACATGGTTCACCAAATAGGTAAAGGGACTGCATACAGATGTAAGGTAGACATTACCTCTGTATAGTCCTCAGTCAATACAACAATAAATTATCATCATGGCTGGTCTGGTATGTATCTGCAGCAACAGGAAAAGCTATGTTAACACCCACAAAGGTTATCCAATGCCTTCAACACCTGTTCTATGCAGATAGCCTCGAATCAGTTGTGCCCCTGCCCCACTTATTATTGGACAGCTTGTCCATAGGTGGATTGTGGCATGCCTAGATGGCAATGTTGTGCTCAGCCGTTCAACAGCTGCACCATATATGTGAGTCTAACTCTTTACACATTACAAACACAACAGGCCTGAATCACATATGCAACAGCAATAAAACTTGCTGGAGAGACAGGTTTGTCTCCCAGAGACTGCCCTGTCTCAGGAGTGCACTTCCCATACACATCAAACAGAGTACCATGCCGACCCTCATCAAGTGCATCCATGATGAGTGGATGGGAAAAGAGAAATCTGTCCCAGGGTCCAACCTGTGTCCATTAATGACAGGGGCAACAGGTGCTGATCAATGATTCTTTTGGGGATAAAGTAATGACTAGGCTTGTAAGGGACCCAGGGCCAGTACTCTAGTAGCCATCTATGGACCTAAGACCTGCGATCCTGCAGAACTCCCAGGAGACATGTATCAAGAGTAGTATGCTGTGTCAAAGGTTATGCATGCAAGTTTATGCTGTTTGCCACCATTGTCCCTCACACACTGTTCCATGCATACATGCCTAGGTAAACATGCACATATACAGCCATACCTTGGCAATGAAAATGTCTCTGCATTGCCACTATGCCATCCTGAGCTTCTGCATTGGCAGCAGGTCCCCACAACTTAGACACAAAGACACCTGGAAGAGAAACAGAAAAAGGTCTGTAAGATAACAGTCAGTCAGCAGTACTAACAACAATACAGCATCATGGCACAATGGTACATACAGTTTCATGTGTATGCATGACAATTGCCAGCACCTCACATGGCTTAACACTACTGCATTACAAACTGCCATTAAATGTGCTATATACATCCTGTGCATCAGACACGTATTAGTGTGTCCCTGCATTAATGGCATGGATGACAACGATGTGGCACAGATATCATCACATGCACATGGTGTGATGTGGAGTTGCCAAAGGCCTAGGCTGTGCCACACAGTTGACATCATGTGTGTGTGTCTGGCAGGGTGCTGCTCAGCTGGGTCATGTAGAGGATCTGTTTCTGTCTGGTGGTGATCTGCATGTGACAGTGATGTCTGAGTGTGTGCATGTACACAGTCAAGCCATGTACCAGCCCTACACAAGGGTATGTTGGACAGCTGTGGATGGTACATGGCAGAATGGACAGTTCACCATCTCCGGCCATGAACATGGGAACTGGTTCCGCTAGGAGTGGCACTGGCACCACCATGCCCAGGGCCAGAAGCGTTACTACTTGCTGATGGTGACCAGTGTCTGCTGGGCCTGTGTCCCTCATGGGACTGCCCAGTACCACATGCCCATGGCTTGCCACATTGTGCTGTGGACAGAACCCCCTTCTGAAGTGCTGGTAGTTCTGCCACTACAGGAGTGTGACTGTGCACAGGTACGTGACCTCTCAGCTGATGTTGTTACTGACCTATGTCCACATGTCCAACACTCTACTCCCACCACATTTTTAAGCACGGACATTGCATAGTGAAGGACTGCCATTGTCTCACCCCATTGTCTATCCACTGCATCAGCAAAATGATGTAAGGCATCACCAATGCCGTGGATGGAGGCATGCATGCCAGGCAGGGTGGCATCTATGACCCTGAGTATTCCTCTGGTGTACTGTTCACAATGTGCCTGTGCCTCCATGATGGACTGAAACATGCATTGCGTGACAAATGCTGTGACACTTTTGACAGGTACTATATGGGCAGCAGTCCTCCTTTGAGCAGCCTTGTCAATCTGCCTGTGTGAGATCTCACCAGCTCTCTGACTATGGCTACTGTCTGCAGTTTCAGATGGCATAGTTGCAAACCTCTCCTGTTCGATGCCACCACCCTCTGACTGTCCAATAGCTGTGGTTGCTGGGGACTGTGTATGTGTGGTTATACTAATTGTGTGTGGGGACATTAGGGGAGGTAGTGGGATGTCAACTAATGGGACAGATTCAGTCTCCAACAACCCCACCTGTGCCTAACTATGGCCACCACCATCATCAGAGTCTGAAGAGACACTGATATCAGGTTGTGAGGGACACACTCCAACCCCCATAGTCACCTGTGAGCAGAAGACAACATGACTGCATTAAGTCCTACACTATAATGTCTGCTGATCCACACACACACACACACACACACACACACACACACACACACACACACACACACACACACACACACACACATACACACACACACACACAATCAGGTGAAGTGCTACAAATGTATTATACAAAACACAAGTTATGACTGATGCCATGCACAACACACAAGCAGACCACAACAGACGCACACAAGACAGGCACTTGAAAACATGCAGTGCAGCTACAGCTAGTTAATGCTACTACTATACACCTGTGAGATAAGTGACATGTCAGTGTATGTGATGGACCTTCACCTAAAACACAGTGCACTTGTTTCCACAATAGTAATGCACCCCTTTACAGCAGACTGCCTACACCTTCAAAAAAATATGTGCTAATATGTTACAGCTCCTGAAAATAAGCTACTGTGATTACTGATGTAATGCACTACAGTGAACCCCTCCACAAGTGAACATGCAAGTATTGCAATATGGCTAAGCTTACAGTTGTATCCATGGCAAACTGGCAGCCCTTAACATGTCTGGAGTATACATGACCCATAACAAAACAGTGCTACACTCAATGGCTACAGCATGATGGACCCTGGCTACACCAGACGTCCCTATGGATTTATGTGGGAGAGGTATTGTCAGCAGACACAAATGTGGCATTGGTACAGGATAATATCTGCATATATCAACATGTACAGTACAAACTGTGATACTACTGATATTGCTGACATTCACAATATGTGTGTACACATGTGCATTACAAAATATCCCCCGACAAATGCAGGTTGACCTGCCATATGTGCACAGATATGCAAAGGCTTCCACTATGTATCCTACAGTATTAATGTGATGACAACTGGATGCTTACCTGGTTGCTCCTTGGCTGTGGAAGCTGTGCCACTCACTTCGATGACATATGATGTTATTGACTTTTGTGAGCTGGAGGCTGAACCCAGGTTTGCCAGGAACTCCTCTGTGGCTGAGAGTGGCTGTTGTGTAGCAGGTCCTCCACCAGTGCCAGCACAGTTCCTGGACACAGCTGCAGACCTTTGCTGTGCATGCTGTATCAGATCTCTGGCCCAGTGTTGGACCTGCTCATAGCTCCTGTCATGGTGCCCCACATGATTCACCAATGCTATGAGATCTTCCTACAGTGCGGTGCATTTTTGCTGATTATGGTGACTCTTTGACAACTGCACCTGGTGATGGAGTCTCAGGGCATCAATTATAGTGGCGGTCTCAGCTTCTGAGAAAGGTGGATTCCTCCAGTGGTACATCCCACATGAAAGACATGAAGAGGGGAACACATCACAGGATGACATACATTGCTCACCATTATGTACACACCCTGCACATCCACAATTACCACCACTATCCACAGCTAACTCCCACATCATACCCTGCCATCTATCACCACAGTATGTATTTGGCTATCAGCAACATAGTGGCAATACATCATGCATTGCCCTCCTGATCGTGACGTTTCCTGCTACTTGCTGCATGTCCTATAAAGTGTTCAAATGCATTGTCCTGTTGCACCTATTACTGCTTGTTCATAGCCTGTCTACATTGTATGCAGTGGTGTCAGCCTCCTACTGCTGTATTACACACCTGGGCTATGGGGCCATGCCTTAGGTCTCTCTGGCCTTCCTCCCTCAGATTCTGCACTATATGGCTGGACAATGTCCTACAGTTTCCTTTGCCAGTTCGGTTGATATAGATGACCTGACACAGTGTAGCACCTGCTTCATGTACCTGGATGGACAACCAGCTACTAACACCAGAAAGGAACACACTGTGTGAGAGATGCAATGACATTAGGAACCTACATTCCAAGCTCTATCCCTGTCAAGCACACATATCTGTCCCTGAATGGGTTTTGAACACAATCAGTACACCTCACACACCACCCACACCTACATAACACAGACAGACATATGCAGAAGTCATCAACATACACATTCACAAACAAAGGAGACCTCCAAGGCAAAGCCACACATGAATGCCACAGCCTTACACAACACATACCACACATGGCCACACAACTGTGTCCCAAAGCCACCAAGGCGTCAGCACATGTCAAACATATTGCACATAGAAGACTCCATTGTGAGACACACTGATGTGCCTCTCACCAGTCTGTATATGTGGATGGTCACAGTTACTTCTGTGTCAGGTGACAGAATCTACAATATTGCATATGCACTGCTGTCTCTCACTAACAGGTAGTGTCAGGAGTCTGTCATAATCCATTCCATGTTGGCGTGCCTGACCTCAGATGTATGTCCCTGAACTATATGCAGTGAGCCATGAGTGAGCACACCGGTTATGTATCACAGGCAGGTATGTCCCTAGCCTTGTGCAGCATTCTGCTGTCACCCAGACTGATGCCGCAATACATTCAGGAAATGATTGACCTTAACATGTGGCTTTTTGTCCTGTAATATTCCAGGGGTTTCCAGTACCTGTGAACCTGGGATGATATGGTCAAACAAACACGATGCTTTGCCAGAGACAGCCTCCATCTGTCTCAACTGGTCTTAAGGTGTCTGGCAATGGTTCTCGCCATCCACATAGTGCCTTCAGTAGGACAAGTGGTGAGGTTATCACTACCAACATACAGCTGTCAGTGCAACACACATTGAAGGCCATGTTGCTAAATGCTAGGTGTCCACATGGCTCTGTCCTCAATGCAAGCATAATTAACCCTGGGAAATGCTGACATCTGTGCAGTCGCATACATGGTTCAAAGCCGCAGAGAGCACTCCAGCCTTACCTGGTCAATCATCATATCATACAGTCATACCCCAAAATTGTGGGTAGAAATGCCATGGTACATGTTCTTTCAGTATATATGACACACATACACATCCATGCTGTACAGGCAGTAAGATGCACAGGGGACACTGCAGGGACAGTTCACCATTGGCAACACATTGATGCAAATCTTAGCCAACTACCAGCCACCACATGTGCCAGGAAGCCCATACTGCCTATATGGACCTCATCAACTGTATAATGATGTGGGTCTGTACCCGCATCCTGGGTCACTGAACAACCCAAACATATATTGGAAGATGTACCCATGCCAGCACACAAATGGCTGGAGAGCCATCAACAGTGGTATTACAAACACCTCGGTACAGCTAGGGGCTACCCCTATATGAGGTGAATGTGTGTTGGAGTTGATATTACACAAGACAGGTTACCACTGCAGCATCCCTACAGTGTTATCCTCTTTGACAAACCAGCCATCATGCGGTCACTTTTGCAGTCACCTTGTCCTATAATACACATCTGGATATGGTTGGACATACATATATCTTCAACATGGCATACAGCCTCCGGCGGGTGGTATACACAGCTTCTCAGCCCCCATCCCCTCTATAGGGACTGGCAACAATATCCACACATACACATAAGCGCTATATGTGAATTTCTGCAGATGCATGGAGTTAGGTATACCTGACAGAACTACATCATACTCTGCAAGGAGACTTACACCTGCCTGGTGGACATCTCCAATACATATGTTTCTATAATAGGGATGACATACCACTGTCCGAGACAAAGTAGGAGCAGGTGCCATTTTGCAGCATTGTCTCCTTAGCATGAACAAGTGAATGGGATCACTCCTGGAAACCTGCAGAGCAAACCCAGAGCACTTATTGTCAACATCCACTACAGACAATCATCTCACATTCTGCACATATGTCTGCAACATCACAGGAAGCACTTGCTTCTACTCACTTATGGTGGTCAAGAACACCAGCTATACCAGTGCTGCAGGTATAACATACTTGATGCCTGACAGAGTCAGTGCAGGCTTCACCACCTGTCCTCTCGATCGGTACATCAGGATGTCCACAATACCTGCCCCCTTCTCCTATATGTAGGGAACAGGTCACCAGTGCCATGTGAAAGATGGTATACATCCGGCATAGGAGCCTATCATATCACAGGATGTGTCCTACATGACCACAAGCATAACTCTGAAAAAACATAAGTCACTGTATTCAAAGGATGCCTGACTACTGCCTTTGTCCCAGTCATGTGAAGGACAACCACTGTCACCCCTTTACACTAAGGTGGGGCATCCACCAATCTGTCACATTATACACCCATCAGCCTAACTAGGCTCTTCTGCATGGCAATAGCACAGTTTATAATGTACCTCATTAACAAGGATGTTGGCAACCTCCACACATTCCATCATGCACAGTTAGGATTTGTCAAGGAAGGGATCATGTCTGTTACACTTGGTTGACTTCTTTGACACAGTCTCCAAAGCCATGGACAGGGGGTGACAGTGCACATTACCTACCTTAACCTGAGCAAAGTCTCTGACAGTAAAACACACTTGGCCATAATAGATATATGTTCCCAAGTATGTATCACATCACATGCTACCATAGGGGTAGCACACTGGCACACTGATGCAACCCAACTAATTCACATTGAGGAATCCACTTTAAGCAGTTGACCCTTACCTAGTGGTGTAACCTCTTGTTCTGTGTTTTGGCCTCTGTTATGTGTGCTGTACACATCTGAGATGCAGGCCACATCCATTGGTCAATGGCCAACCATGTCTGCAGATGATTGCATGCTGGGTGCTGTTACTGGATTCCCTAGTGGTGTGGACATCTGCCTAAGAGGGTGTCATGCAGATACATGACTGGTGCCAGGCACATGGCCTCAGGCCTCATACCAGGAAATGCAGTGTCAACCCCTTTGGGGAGAGTGACATAATCGCATATTATCACAGTACTAACAACATCCTAGGCATGCAATCAGTCGTGAGGGATCTGTGCACACAGGTCAATGGTGACATGACATTTCACCACCATGTTGCTTCTGTTGTATGATAAACTTTCTACATGGTCCATCTCATACATAAGGGTATATCATGTAGGATCATGGGGTCCTAACATCTCTGTATTCCCACCAATAAGGCCCATTATTGTGTAAAATACCCCATTCGTCATTCACCTTACACAGCACATGCGGCAGCTGGGGACATCATAAAAGTTCCCCACCAGGACATATCAGGGCCTCAACCATCTACCATACGGCCAACCCTCTACTCAGTTTCATACATACTCCTCAGAGATGACCTATGTCTGGCATGCAAGACAATCATGGACTCCCCACTGTTGGGACTGCTGCACAAGTGCAACTCAAGCTCCCCTCTATTAACACACACACACACACACACACACACACACACACACACACACACACACACACACACACACACACCCTCACACACACGCATGCTCTCAACCTGGTGTGTGAGAGCAACTGGCCTTGTTGGTGCCTCAGACATATGTCTCACACACTCACCCTACTGAGGGTTCTCATTTTTTGTCTGCATTTTGATTTAATATCTCTGTAATCTGTACTACTGTACTTATTCTTCTTCTTGTTTGCCCCACCCACTCTCCCTGTTCTTGTTTTTGTGTTAGTGTTGGTGGCTCTGGAATTGCCCGCCCCCTCCTGTAAGTCTGTATTTGAACACTCCTCCTGAGTCCATCTCATTTGCTCACTTAACCGAATACAGTGAGATCATATTCTGAGTCTAGTGTTCACTCTACATAATACAGAGAAAAGATTTGAAAAGGCCAACCCACTTAGTATCTTCCTTCCTCTCTCCTTGCACTTTACTAACAAAAAAAAAAAACATTTGCTTTTACTGTATTTGTGTTTCCTCCTACTTTATTTTGCTTTTGCCTCTTCTTAAAAGTACTCAATTTTATTTATTCTGCTGCACTTATTGCTGCTTGGTAGTAGCCTGATTAAATCGTAGCTGTTATTCTAAGTATTTTGGTTTAAGCACTTGGGCTTCATACCGGTTGTTTTACATTAAGAAGGTTTGTGGTCTGCACTGTTGTGGCAGGGCAGGTAGCTTGCATCCTTCTAAGCTGGTAATTGCTGATTGAATGCTCAGTGTCTGCTATTCTAAAAGTGTATTAGTTCTGGTTTAAGCACTTGGACTTCAGGCCAGTTATGCTTCATTAAGAAGGTTTATGGTCTGCACTCTTGTGGGAGGAGAGGATTCTGCCCTTCTGAGCTGGGAATTTCTGGTCACAGGCTTATTGTGGCTGCTTATTCGAACTGTTTCTTTCTGAAATTAGTGCACCTTGTTGCGGTAGCATAGGACCAGATTCAGGCCTGCTGGATCTAGCTTTGTTTGTATAACTTGAGCACTGATTCAGGCCATCTTTTTTTGGAGAAGGTTCCCCTGCACCCTAGTAGCGGGAGTTTGCAGTTAGAACTTGTCTGATTGAAGACTGTTGGAACAGGGCTCAGTTTTGAGTTTTTTTCTGGTTAACTGGGTAACTTGTTTAAATCAGATTGTTTGTTTTCTATTGTTTTATACATATATATATATATATATATATATATATATATATATATATATATATATATATATATATAAATTGCACTTTATTCGTCTGCTTTTACTGTATTTGTGTTTCTTCCTAGTTTATTACTAGGATCATTGACTACAACTCTGAACTGAGATATATAACAATAAGCATCTTTTTATGCGCATTTAAAGCATTTTTTTGATTGTATCTGCTTTATTTTCTGAAAAAAAATATACATATACTTGTTTCCCACATTTCTAAGCTAGTATAGTCCAGTTTTCAGGTTAGTTCTGAATTCAGGGCTGTGTTACAAATCTCTGTGTTTGCCCATACCTTACTTGGATAGAAGGAAGTTTCTCTGTGCACCTGTGAGAGAGGGGAGCTTTGAGCAGTCTATCTGTCCCTGGAGGAGTGGTTTCAGCCCAGAAAGTAGTAGTTTATTGGCAATTTTGGGCTAATTCATATCTCTTTCATTTCTCTGCTATAAAAAATGCATTTGCCCAGTTTTGCATACCGAGCAGCACTGCTTAGCTAGGATATAAATTTCCTGGCTCCACAAAGTCTCCTCTTCAATTTTTCCCTTGGAACTAGACAAACTTTCAACTTAAGCACTCAAGTCATTCATTTCTCAGCCCAGCACTTGCTCAAAACTCATAGCAAGCACTTATAAACCCCAGCACTACAGAAGGACAAGGCTCTCTATTCGACCTTATGAGCCATTCAGTAAAACAGTTTTCTGTACCTATCCAGGCATGTCCAAAGGGCAGTTGCAGGTGTAATCTCCAGTCCAACTGGTGAATCTGGGCATTTTAAGGCAATGTTACAACTGTCTCATGTACACAGACAACCCTTTCCTCCTACCACCAAACACTAATACATGGAAGAGATGCAGTTATACAGCCAAACTGGAGGCTAAGCTCTCTCAACCCAAGACTGGATCAGACAGTCAAGAGGAGAAGTGAAATACTAGCATCACACCACCAGTCTCACATAGTCCCATTAAACCAGCACCGGCAAAAAACACACGTAAATACATGAAAACATACTCAGAGGCTCTAAATAAAAATCTACAAAAGCAACAGAGCCCTCCAAAGCAGACAGCCAAGCAACCTCCACCCCCCCGACACAAACCATGAAACACATACTTCACAAAACCAGTGTGCCACACAATCACAGCCCAAAAGGCAAAATAACATACCCAACATACTAGTAATAGGTAACTCTATAGTCAGGCACACTAACGTCCCACTCACTAGGCTGAATAAGGAGAAGGTTACTGTTAGCTGCCTGTCAGGTGCCAGGATCCGCCACATAACAAAAGTACTCAGGTCACTCCGGAGCAAGTACAAATACAACTCTGTCATTGTCCATGTTGGTGTGAATGATCTGAGCTGTACCTCCCTGGACTACATGAAAAGAGACATGGAAGAGCTGTCTGATCATGTAGCCCAGGCTGGTATGACCCTGACCCTGAGTAGCATCATGCCCTCACCAAGAATGATACCACGGTATAAAGAAAAAAATATCAATTTCAACAATTGGCTAAGTTTCTGGTGTCATTCAAAGGGGATGCAGTGTCTGTCTGCCTGGGATGACATGCTCGACAAGCCACGCTGCTTCACTAGAGATGGCTTGCATCTGTCACCCTTAGGCTTTCGAATACTGGCCAAGGCTCTTGCCAACCCCATAATGCCTTTTTTAGGCAAGGCTCAAAAGACAAACCCACCACCATAAATAGCACAAGTAACAAAAATCTGAGGGTAGTACTAATCAATGGCAGAGGTCTAAACCTAAAAATGCACGCACTCATTCACTCCTCAGTATGGAGAAAATCAATAAATGTGCAGTAACAGAAACCTGGTTTAAGGCTCCAGAGAGCACCCCAGCACTACCCGGCTACAACTCATACCATACATTTTGGCCACAGAACCCGGACCGAAATACAAAATGTGGGGGAGTATCCATATTCATCAAGGATACCCACACCTCCAGGTTAGTGGCACAGCATGATGCTTCAGAGATTATCCATGTGTAACTAACAATGGGCAAAACTGCAATTCAAATTGTAGCTTGCTACAGATCACCTACCATGTCCCAGGTCCCCCATTTTGCATTTCTGGAAACACTGAGTAACATAAAGGTCCTACCAAACACCCTAATATTGGGTGATTTCAACTACCCAAACATTAACTGGGAGAACAACTCAAGTACTAACTCCCTTTACCAACATTTCCTAGAAGTTATAAACCGAGACGGCCTGGAATAACTGGTCAGCACTACCACCAGAGGTGATAACATATTGGACCTGGTTATCACCAACATGGACGACCAGTGTTCCACACCAGAGGTCAACCCCTTGCTGGTTAGATCTGGCCATAAACAAATCACTTTGGATATCCACATTTAGCACCCAACCCCGGACAAGGAAACCACCTTGAAAAACTTTTGAAAAGTAAACTTCACGTTACTTAAGACGGAGGTGGAAAGTTTCAAAGCCCCTATGCTAAAGGGTAACACTGTCCAATCTGCAAAATCCTTTACTAATGCATTCTATGGGCACCTACAAGAATGCATGGATCATGCTATCCCAAGCAAAACCAAGACTCACTCCTCCATGAAAAGGAAACCAGACTGGTGGATCCCTGCCATAAACAAGCTATTTATTTATTTATTTGCAGTTGGTTTACCAGGATAGTCCATTGGGCCAAGACGAACCCGTTTTCAATGGAGTCCTGGGGAGAAAAGCTCCGGACATTTTAGGTTACAATAGGTTCTTTGACATGCTTAGACATTGCAAAAAAATTTGAGTAGACAATACAGATAATAAACAAACAATTACAATTAATTCAACAAGAGTTAAAACTTGTATGAGAAGCAGATTAAACAGGATTTTACAATAGGTTCTTTGACATGTTTAGACATTGTAAAAAAATATTTGAGTAGACAATACAGATAATAAATAAGCAATTACAATTAATTCAACAAGAGTTAAAACTTATATGAGAAGCAGATTAAACAGGATTTTACAATTAAAATAAGAAGTCATTACATATTAATATAGCTATACAATAGAAGGAGGAAACTAGTACAGAAAAAAGTAAAATCCCAAGAAAGGAAGACATCCCTGATCAGTATCAGCAAGAAACTATGATCCCTCATAAAATCGTCCAAGGCGAGCATTGAAACAAAACTTGTCAAGGACTCCAAAGATAACCACAAGGCATTCTTTAGCTATGTCAAGAATCTAAGTGGCAATGCTCAGATCTGCTCGGCGTTAGTGCAGAATGGCACAAAATACACTGAATCAACCGATATTGCCAACATCCTGGCAGACAGGTTCAGTGCAAACTTTACCCCCCTCTCACCCCCAAAAGGGCCCATAACCATACCAGAAGAATGTAGAACCCCTGAAATCACAGGCACTCAGGTTAAAATAGCCCTCTCCAAAACCAAAAACACAGCATCAATGGGACCGGACGATGTCCCAGGCTACATCCTACACGAGCTCAAAGATGAACTAACCCCTCACCTAAACACACTGTTCAAACTCAGCCTCTCCACAGGCTACTTACCCATAGAGTGGTGCACAGCAACGGTTATTCTGCTCTACAAAGGTGGAGCCACAACAGACCCCAGGAACTATCACCCTATAAGCCTGACTAGCTTGATCTGCAAGGCTATGGAGCGCATCATCATGGAACCCATTAACAGAGACATTGGGAACCTTCAAATACTGGACCCTACCCAGTTCGGCTTTATTAAGGGCAGATCATGCCTTCTAAACCTGGTGGACTTCTTTGACGCAGTTTTCAAGGCTATAGATGAGGGAAAGGTGGTACACACAGCCTACCTAGACCTCGCAAAGGCCTTCAACACCATTCCCCATTTCTGGTATTATAGACAAGCTCACCAGCCTGAACATAAACCCCTATGTCACAAGATGGATTGCCAATTGGCTCATGGACAGAACCCACATGGTGAGAGTTGTGGGAGCTAGGTCTGAGTCTAAACCGCTTACAAGTGGCATTGCCCAGGGCTCAGTCCTAGGACCCCTCCTGTTTGGCATATACTTCTCAGAGGTACAGACAAGCACAGGAGGACTATGGCTGACCAAGTTCACAGACGACTGCAAACTAGGGGCTATAATTGACTCACTGGCTGACACAGACATCCTTCAAAAGGGTGTCACTGAGACAGATACCTGGTGTCAAAATCATGGCCTCAAGCTAAATGCCAAAAAGTGCATAGTTATTCCCTTTGGAAATAGCAAAGTACCTACAAACTACCACATAGGTGGTAGTCCCCTAAATATAGAAAATGGATCTGGGGACCCAAGTAGATAGTAATCTCTCCTTTGATAACCACATTATCAAAGTGGTTAGAAAATCCTTCTATGTGGCCCACCTAATCACAAAACAGTTTGCATCCAGATCAAAAGAGGTCATTGTGCCCCTCTACTCATCAATCATCAGACCCATCTTAGAGTACAATGCCCCATTTGGGATGTACCTTACAAGACACCTGCAATGGCTGGAAAGACCACAGAAGTACCTCACCAAGAGGATCACTGGCCTCAAAGAGATGCCCTATGCAGCTCGACTGAAGAAACTCCAGCTGTACTTGGTTGCATACTGCCTGCTCAGAGGTGATCTCTGCCTGACAAACAAGGCCAAGCCCAACCCAGAATTGATGGACATGCTCCACCTAAAGAAAACCTTATCCCCTCGAGCCATACATTCTAGGGATCTAAACCTCACCACAGTAATAAATAGGACATGCTGGAGGGATAGATTCCTGTCCCAGAGACTTCCCATGCTTTAGAACAAGATTCCAATCTACATTAGGCAGAGTTCCTCACTTGCACTCTTCAACAGAAACCTTGACGAGTGGATGGGAAACAGGAAGTTTACCCCGGGGATCACTTCAGTGGCTCTGCTGGACAGAGGCACAGGGAACTAATCTAAGGGGGTGGTGAAAGCCAACACATTCTGGCTAGGCTTATAAATGCCTTTAGGCAGCTAGTCTAGTACCTACCTATGAACCTATGAACCTATGAATGGTCACTCTCTCTACATCAGGCAGTGTAGCTACTTACACTTTTGCAGGCAGAACCTGATAACTGGATGCTTAACTGCACATACACCCTTGGGATACTACCTGCGTCCCTGTTGGACTTGGACATCAGGTGTTGCTTTGTATGCACATGGGCTAACATCTGGCTAGGCATATGGAGGCTCAGGGCCCATAGCCTGGTAAGATTGTATGGTTCTAGGTATAGCGTTTGTGGCTTATGTGCTGTGACAGACTGTGTGGTTATGTGTCCAAACCCATCACAGTCGTTGACTGTGTTGTGTCCATTATGGGTAATGTTACGGTACCATGTCATACAGCCAACATCTGACAAATAGATGAGTGCTACTACAAGTGCAAGTGGACATTCTAGCAACATCTGTGCTACACAGTAACTGAGAGCAGTGCATATGTGGTGTAGTGCTTCCCCCTCGAAGGGGGGCAGTACCCAGATGTTTGCGGAATGTGCACATGTGCCTGATATATGTATACCCCCTGCCTGACACATGTGAATGTCTGGAAACCAGTCAGACAATATATAATGGTTGCCCCCTGTGTGTGGAGAATGTATCTGTGACATGTCAGACCCCTCAGAACACAGTAACGGTACATTGATATCTGGTACTGTACTCATTTGCTTACATTGTATGCTCAATATGTACACACTGTTGCTGAGGTGAAGCCTCTGTCCCCGAACTACTACTGCCCATAACCTGCTGTCCTGCTGCAGGGGGTCGCCAGGTATGCTAGCCATAGCTATCAGGCAATGGCATACAAGTATGGAGTAAACAGTGACCTAGCCAGAGTATGTCAGGAACAGTCAGGAACTAACTCTGTATGGCATTCACAGACTGAGAGGTGCTCACTGGCAGTACATGATGTGATATACCAGCTGTATCTAGCACTAGTTACTGTCACTAAGGTACAACAGATAATCCAGTAGCATTTGTACATGAGCTGACCATTGCTAGGGGGACTCAGGGGCCAGAGCTGTGATCTATGTCACTACAGACAGAGCCAAAAGGGAAGATTGTAAGGGCTGGACAGCAGAGTAACAGCAACATGTCATTCCAAGATATGTTGTTGAGACCTACTGTTGAAAGTCCTATTTCCCATGACTGCATCCCCCCATCTGCATTCCATTACATGGTTAATTCACCTGGTATAGTGCTGTACTCCTTTGTGAGCAGAAATCCAGTGGCAGTTTTCCTTGGGAATCACAGTCTGTCTTCATGAATAAAGTCACTGACCAGTTTACCATAGGCAGCAACTTGTCTTCTGTAGGTAATGCTCATGAACAGGTGATTGCCTGTGCACCAGTCTGTGACTAACACTTGCTAATAGCATCCAAAACAGCTGGGTCGCATTTTGATTAGCCAATGGCATGGCAAGACAGTGCTATAATTAAGGCCTTCATGTAAGCCTTGGCCCTTTTCCTGGCCTGTGAGGAGGACATTATCAAGGTATGTGAGCTACAGCATCACAGAGGGTAGGTAGAAATACTGTTCACTGCTTGAATTGATATGGTGTGTCCACAGTTTTGCATGCTATGTTTGGCCATTGTGGTGGTTCCATCTAAGAGTGGTACAGGACCAATGGAGGAGGCAGCTCCAGGTTGTGTCCCAGGCATTCTGTGACCCAGTGCCATGGCCAGATGAGGTGGGATAGGCAGATCTGCTGGGACTGGCCTACTCAAGAGCTCTATGGTGTTGAGGTTTGTCAAAGTGTATTGGTTAGTCATGAACAAAACATTTGAACGTTAGTTATAACAGCATTTATGGGTGATCCAATTAACCCAGGGCAATAGAATTGCATAGCATACAAAACACAGGCATAAATGGAATACCAATCATTATTGTAACAGCATGCCAGTAACAGTTATGGCAAAAGGGGCCAACAACATTGGTAAGTCAACAAGGTATGTTATTATGCAATCATTATAATATATAACCAATAAAACAACACAGGGCCCAACATTCGGTTTTGAAAACAACATATTTGAAAATGGAACCATACTTGTAGAATAAGAATAATAACTTCTGATGCAGATAAGGGGTGGGGAGAAAGAAAGACATTCCATTACCAACTGTATGGGCTATATTTGTCAAACCAGTACTGCTCAATACTCTACAGGTCTGCCATTACTTTATATCTACAAGTGCCCTATAGGTTCTATAGCATGTACATACCTTTCAAGCTATCCAGATGGTATGGTATTGGCCAAGCCAAAACACCTACAGGTGCATAACTACAGGGAACTATTACATGTCAGGGGAACATATTTGACTAACAAGTACTCTGCACTGATGTTGTGTGAGTGTGCTACTGGAATACTTCAACTGGGTTTATATCTGTGTGCAAGGTTTTTGGCAGCAGTGATCACTATCTGTGACAGTGTGACACTTGGGAGACATGCATCATGCACAGTACAGACAATTACACTTATCCTGCCATCACCGGAAAGCATGGGGTAAGACTATCAGCAAACATTCACAGATGCAACAGCTATACAACCGTACCAACAATACACTATTTAATTTGTCTTATTAACTTGGAATAGTACTGTACTTCATGTCGTTTTATTTAATGGAGTGCTATTACCTTGCTGAGTAATGCTGTTTACACACTACTACAGATGGACACAGACATTACTATACCCTTCATACAGCTACTACAGACATTTATTTACCTGTAAGTCCTGTGGGGATAAAATTTGTTAACAACACATAACTGTTTCTATAAATAGTCAGTACTACTTGCCTGTTACTACAAGTATATCTCAGTACCTGTCTCTGGATTCAAACCCCAGCCAGTGTGTGGCAAAATGAACAGCATATATATTGTTTATCACACTAAGCTTCTGGGCCACTGCTGTATGCTGACTGAGTGATGTGTACCTAAAGCTCACCTGGTGACAAAGTGTGACCTGGTAATATAGCTAGTGTCACACAAGACTGCAGTGACAGTTGAACATACACGCATGAGATTCATGCATGACAGAGATAGTAGGTAAACTGTGTATTAATAATTGGAATACAGGTGTACACAATTAACGTCTTGTGGATGGGAATATGTGTGATTTGTACAGACCAAATCAGGGTGGTGGGTTGCCTACATGACCCATATACATTTACAGACGGTATATTTGCAGTTTACAACTATTACACTTTTCATACTTGCCTGCATCAGCGTACCTACATTCAGGGATACATATAGCTGAAATGCAAAGATTATGACAATACAATCCTGGGAGAAACACAATATAATATCTTAGACAGTACTACTCTAGGTCCAGATCTTAGTGCAAAACAAATATCATATTGCATTATATCTTGTAGTACAGCTCCACATCTACACTCTAGCATGACAGCTATTTATTGGCCAGCCTTCATTCACTTCATGGTGTTATACCCATG
Organism: Protopterus annectens; assembly: GCF_019279795.1. Classification (NCBI taxonomy): domain Eukaryota; kingdom Metazoa; phylum Chordata; order Ceratodontiformes; family Protopteridae; genus Protopterus; species Protopterus annectens. Next base: position 1,298,856,998 of record NC_056731.1, read on the forward strand.
TTTACTTCACAAAACTTGTAACATTTCATTTCTTGAACAACAGCCCAAAATACACACAATTGTCAGAACACAGATTTATTGAGGGTGACATGACAAAGTGATTGATATACAGATGACAGTCTTTATTGTTCTACAGTTTAAATAATGCAGGCATTGGAACACATCTGTTATCACACAATCTAAGCAGTATTACCTTTATTTCTTCATGATTCTGACTTTAGTTGTACTGTATCTCCTGTAGATTAGGAATGCAGTTAATTTAGTCCCTTCACATTTTCAGTGCTGCTGTACTTTATTACCAGAACATGTATTATTATTATTAATATGGTATACACGTTATTCCCAAATATTATTAATGCTGTATCATCTTTCTTTACATAACAGTAGCATGTTTCATGCTTTCATCTATATTGAAGTGTATCTGGCAATACTCATTTATAACAGTCCAGGTGTATTTACACATTCATTGCAGCACACTCACAACATATTATACCTTCTAGCAGTTAATACTGCCCTCTTTCTTAATTAAATTACTATATATTGCAAGATATACCTGTACTCACCACAATCTCGGCACATCCTGGCCAGGCACCCTGCATCAGCCTTCGGGTTGCGAGCCATCTCCTCTGCAGCTGTGGGGGGAAAACACACCATTATTCATACCAGTCTATAAGACATTCATACTACAATTTGATAAATTACTGGTTCTTGCACTTACAAACTTCTGGGGCATTCTGGTGCCAAGCATCATGGATCCATTGGACCAAGAGCCCCCCCCCCCTTCCTTCATTTCAGGTCATCATAATGATGACACACCAGCTCACCAGTGCAGGGGATTGCAGTTGCATTGGTGAGGTCATGTTCTAGATAGTTCCAGGCCTGTCACTTGTATTCAGAGACCTGGTACTGGCCCTGCAGCAGCCTGTCACCATGGTATTTGACAAGGAGCCCAACCATGATCTTGGACTCCAAAATGTCCCAGAGCTGCCCCCAAAGTGAATGCCCTCTCAAACTCCAGCCATAGTTCCTGCAGTGATTGAACTCAAGCAGGTTCTGGCTGTATTCCCACCTGTTCAGCTTAAATAAGGCTGTTTTCCTGCCATTTGCCACCATTGGACCATTTTAAAAAATGCTAAGGGAAGCTTAGCACCATGCAAATCTGCTAAGCTTAGTTGAGCAGTGTTTAAACTGGAAATGCTTAGTAATGCTTAGTGGTGCACAAACCCTCTTAGCTGAGCTGAGGACTGCATAAACTCATATTGCTTAGCACTGCCCAAACCAGCTAAGCGGAGCTGCACATTGCTAAATACTGCTAAAACAGGTCCTGTTTGAGCATTGCTTGGCTTGGCTTAGCAGAGCTTAGCTACAGGCAAACCAGAGTTTTTGAAAAAAAAAAAAATTATTGAAAGTAATTGTTCATTAATGATAATTTATTATTATGTATCTATTTTACTTTATATTCCCTAAACATATGCATTTCACTACATTATCTGGTAGTGTAACTTTAATGTATTGGACACTTGTATGTAACTGGGGCTTTTATCCTCAGGTCTGCACTGAAAATGGACTTCTGGTCAGGCTGGACTAACCTGGTTAACAAATTTCAATGTATATATAAAAAAACATATTTACAACATTTCCCTATCACGTGTAAAAAGCTGAATGGCCTGTATTTGAACCATGCATCTACTGCACATAAGGCCATCATTCTAACCATTCAGCTACCAAGGATATGACAATCATAGCTATACTGTTCTATATAGCTCTCAGTTACATTTAAGCACTGCTGAGTACCACACCATGGAGTGCAAACCTGCTCAGCAATGCTCAAACTTGACTTTTCTTATTAAAATTAAAAGCATCCGGTTTCTATTTTTCGATGTTTGCCACATGTTTCTCGCTAAACACCGCAGCACACTGCAAAAACACACACACATAAAAAAAAGGGGGGGGGGACAATGACATTTTCACATTTAATTTCATTGCCATACAGCATTCTGACAGTACAGGGGATGTGTTACAGACACTGTAACACACCCCCTACATATAAATTTTACACTTGGCCAAGGACATGCATATCATTTAATATTTTAGTGCCATGCAGCACTTTGACAGTGCAGGGGGTGTGTTACACATCTCTGAGCACTGTAACACACCCCCTACACTGATTCAGTAACCATGTACATGTCTCTCCCTCAGTAGCACACCTTCATTATTATGCAAGGCAATCTGCCAAGGGGGAGCTGCAAACACGGCCATGGTACAATCCATGTAGGGTTTGTACTGTTCTTACATGGGGTTTATTAAATCTGGGGGAGAATGTTAACCTTTGCACATTAACTGTCAGTGACATATGTGAACTTCCTTTTTTAGCAGGTATTTAGAGGTATATTTATTTCAGAATGAATAGAGACAGAATTAAGAAATGTCTCTATGTGTGTGACTTTAAATAGTCATGGGACTGCATTTCTATGTTGTTGTGTCTTTCGGCTTTTCCCGGTTAGGGGTCGCCACAGCAGAACTCCGGTCCACTAATGATTGGTAGTTGATTTTTACATGCCGAGTTACCAGCCCTGATGCACAACCTTCAACGAAGGTGCGCCCATTCACGCATGTCACCACGCAGAAGACGCTCTAACTGAGAATCAAACCGGACAGCGTCTTACTGTGAGGCGACAATGCTACTGCAGCACCACCACCATGGGTTGGACTGCATTTCTATGTAAAAGTCAATATCTGTGGTTGTAAATACATTTCAGATGCATGGAGTTGCATAACCTGAATAATACACGTTAGCTATGTTGCATACATAGTTCACAATGCATACTGTTCTAAACACATAATTATGACACATGAGGAGTCATAACTGGTATAACAAAGCTATTGTGCACATCATACCTATGCATGTGCATTTTAAATTAAATATCATTGTTGTCACGTTTAGCATACTTTACGTGTCTATATTACATAATCAAACTTTTGAAAGTTCGAATGTCATATGGTCACCACCATATGATCAAACTTCTAATAGTTCAAAAATGTCATAAAAAAAAATAAAGCAAAGAAAAAGCCTACTTGCAAGCACCCCTGCATCCCCACATCCCCCGCTCTTTAAATATACCAACTCTGAGATTGCACTACAGTGCAGAAAAGGGAAATCTTCCCATTCCGCACTGTACGGAGATCTCCGTTGAAACATTCAAACTTTTAAAACTTCGATCATATGGTGTCGACCATATGACGTTCGAACTTTTAAGAGTTCGACAGCATGATATAGACCCCTTTACATACCGTATACTGGACTTATAACAAGCATTAATGATACATATGTTGAAAAAAAAATATTTATGATACTCATTTGTATGTCATGTTACATTCCTAATCAAAAGTTTATAATGGGGGGAGAATTCTGATCTAACTTGTGTGTACTAATAGAGAGCCATAATTTTTAAATTATTTTCTGGATGATGGTAGCATACTTTTAACCACATTTTGTGTTAGCAACTAATTGCTGCTTAATTTCCCTTTTTTTTTCTTTTATATTTTCATCTCATAGTAGGCTATGGCACCCAAGACGTGGACCCTGGGAATCACCATACACCAATGCGGAAAATGAAGTTATCATCTAGACTACTGTGACATGGCTGTTTCCTCTTAGACAGAGGTAGAGGTGGCAAGTCCTCCAGTGACCGTATGGTAATCAGCAAAGTCAATTTGGTCTGAGGACACGGCATTACTTGTCAAAAAATCACACATCAGGCCAGTGATATATGAGTAGGACAGCTGCAATTGACTGGAAATGGATGGCTACTCAAGGTAATCCTGCTATCCAGGGGCGGCTCGTGGCATCGGACTGCCGGACTGCAGCCCCCTCAGCTAAAAAAAAGAAAATGTAAAAAAAAGTACCTTTTTTTGTGTGACAGTAGATCATTGTATTTTTTTACTTTAAATGCAAAATTGTTCTCCGAGTCCACGACTCGCAAGTACGCGCATGCGCACTTTAACCGCCTCGGGTTGCGGTGGTTTTAAATACATTTTTTTTTTTGTTTTTATTGCAGCCCGGTGGAGTAATTAAGGCATCATTGTGATGCCCAGAAGTCTATGCAGTTCCAAACCACATAGAATTGGAAGGGGCTCGGACTGCGACGTCCACAGGCACGTCATGACGTGCTTGCTGGCTAAATGCTGCTGATTGGTTGTCGCTCTCTTCCCGGGCTTTATGTGCTGGGAAAAGAGCGAGAATCAATCAGATAGTCAGTTGTGGGCTTGTGGATTGATTCGTGACTCTCTGATGGAAGAAACGATTATTTTATTAATAATTTGCCACTGGATTTTATTTTGTTTTATTTGGGCGCTATAATATTTTGTCAGCTGTGCTGTGCAGCCTGTGCTGAAGGAAGAACATACATAAGAAGAACTGAAGAAAGAAGAAGAAAGAAAATAAGTTAGAAGAAGAACAGAGTGAAGGTGCAGAACTAAAGTAAGTATACTCTTTAAGTAAGGAAATGATTTTATCGAGGGATAAATTAGTGATTTTATATAGCTAGCCTAGTTCATGTTATTATTTTGTATTCAAGCAAATTGCAGTAAAATAGTTAATTAATTGGATTTGTATACATTTTCCAGGATTTTAGATATTAAAGACAGTATAACAATTGGCTTGAAATTAGAATGGTGATTATACAGCCTCCTTTGTGAAATGGCACTATATATACTTTTTTTAAAATAGTACTGACGTGACATTCATTAATGGATCACTTTATTAAGAGGGTTAAGGAATGCATTAGGGCATTAGAAGCTATTTTTAGATATTCTGGTGGAAGGCTGTCTATGGCCAGGGTGGTGTTTTTCAGTTTAAGGATGTGTTTTTTTTCACTGATAGGATGGATTCATGTTTTAGAGAGAAGTGTGATGAGTGTGAGATGGATTCCAGAAAAGCTATGCAATTTCACATGCTATTGGTTTTTAGTACTGGAAGTGATTCTAGAATTCATCTGCTATTTTTGCTGGGTGATGTTCAGAAGTTGAGTTTGGTTGTGAGCTGCAACCTGGGTTTAATAATGTTTGATATAAATGTCCAAATGGGTTTTGGATTATTTTGCTGATTTTCCTGCTTGCTACAATCCTGATTCTTTTGGTCCAGTTTTACCATACTGTTGCTTGCATTCCTGAAGTGCCTGAATTATTGTAACCTTTCATTTTTTTTTTAGTTCGCTATGATTTCTAACCTTTATCCCTTAGTCTCATTAGTTTAGTTTTGCATGATAACCAGGGAGCTTCTTTCTTAGTGGGCTATTTTCATTTAGTATGGTAAGGAAGGTTTTATTGAATTCAATTATAGCTTCGTGTAGAGGTATTATTTTTCGAAATGACTACTTGTAAGATTTTAGAGGAGAAGGGAATGTCCCTGCACTGAAATTACTTAGACTGTGCATTAAGTTGTAATGGTGTTGCCTGAGAGAGTGGCTAGAGATTTTAGTGGCGAAAATAGGTATAAGTGATCAAATAAGGAATCAGGTAATGTGCTTGTGGTGGGATATTACAATGGTGTGCTAATAGTACCCAGTCTAATAGTGATGTTCTGTGAGTGGGTTTGATGTATTCAGTTGGAGTATTTATGAGCTAAATAAAATAATAGAAATGTCCTAGCAGTGGGGGTGTCAGATATCATTTTGAACCAGTCCACAGTGAAATCTCCTAAAATTAGTGTTTCATGTGGTGTATTGGTGGCTACCCATGACCATGTATCCTCAATGATGGGGATGCATTGTTTAAATAGATAGGTTACATGATAGCTAGTCCTCCTGCCTCTTTCCTTATGTAGTCCATTCTAAGTATGCTAAATCCTAAAGGAAGAATTTCAGTGCCCGTAAAAGTGCCTCTTTCCTTATGTAGTCCATTCTAAGTATGCTAAATCCTAAAGGAAGAATTTCAGTGCCCATAAAAGTGACTTTTAATTGTGTTTCATTAGTCACAAATATGTCATGGATGTGGTGAGATATAAAAGCATGCATGTCAGCTAGTTTGTTGGAGATGATCCTCAGGTTAGTATTGGTGAATTTTACCTGTTTGCTCTGTGATTTTTGCCTTTGGAGTAATGGAGCACTAGTGGTTGGGGGTAGCAATTAGGGTTAGGTTTTGTAATGAGGCAGGATTGGGTTGAATGTCTCCAAAGAGTTCTAGTGGAGTAGGGAAGAAGTAGTGAGGAAAGAACATTTAGATCTGATGCTAGTTTTTTTGTTCCTGGAATGTGGCATAACTTCTTATGTGTTTTATGGTACGTTACGAGAGGTAGACATAAGAAGTATTGTAGAGGTGATGAGTTACATTAACAGTATATATAGAGGAGTTAGTATTGGGAGTGTTAGAGGTAGGGTTGGGTGTATATTTAGTATATAAAGGTTTATGAGAGCATGTTAGTTGTGCCTACTCAGAGGTGATCTCTGCCTAACATACAAAGCTATGTTCAACCCAGAGCTGTTGGACATGCTGCACATATAAAATCCCAATCCCTCCGAGCTACACATTCTAGGGACCTAAACCTTGTCATCACAATAAACAGAACATGCTGGAGGGATAGATTCCTGTCTCAGAGACTTCCCATACTCTGGAACAAACTACCTATCTATAGCAAACAAACCTCCTCATTAGCACTCTTCAAGAAAAATCTTGATGATTGGATGGGAATAGGAAATTCACCCCGGGGATCACTTCTGTGGCTCTGCTTGACAGGGGCACAGGAAAATAATTTTCTTGGGTGGCAAATGCCAGGGTATCGTTTGGCTAGGCTTATATAGGCCATAGGGCCAATAGCCTAGTACCTACCTATGAACCTATAAGGGCAGAGTTTTAATGCTAAGTCTATTTTCATTGTGAGACTACATTGTTCAGCAGATGTCTTAGTGTTTGTGCTGTAAAATACAAAATAAAACTTTCAAATGAAATCTAGATCATAGTAGAAGTAAAGCAGTATGCACATTGCAGTGTTTATGGTAAATGGGGTGAAATAGCCAAGTAATGGGACATTGGAATGGCTGCAGGGGGTGGCTCCATGCGAAATAGCCAAGTAATGGACATTGGAATTGCTGCAGGGGGTGGCTCCACTCAACCATGATTTTGTGAGGGGGAAGGATGGCAAACTCAGACAGCTCCAGCTCGGCTGAACTATACCTCTCAACTGTATAGATTTCCACAGAATGAATAGCTTTTTGCTTCTTATTTTTGGTTTATTCTTCATAAAATGTGTGGTTTTCTGGCAAATCATTTGGGAATTAAGTCACTAAATAATGACAGACATTGAGTTTCAGACTTCATAGCCTTCAGAAAAATGCATGCTAAAGCAAGACCTGTTTTTCTATTATACAAGAGCAATTTTTAGTACTGTTTGTATGTTCCTCCAATATATTTGGCCTTGTCCAGATGTCCTGTGTTAATGGGTTGAGAGGTACGTGCAAATTGCTTTCTAGAATTGGGCATATCCAAACCTCTCTACTGTCCCCGATTTTGGCTCAAAATGTTGCTATCCCTCTAATAATCCCTCCACAAAATGGCAATTTTGGAAGAAAATGTGGAAGGTTTACAATTAATAAATAACTGCAATAATCAGAGTTATAGATTATTTGTATTTCAGAAATGCATGAAGATTCATTTATTGTCAGCTGCTCAAGCTAACAGTACTAATATTAAAAAGTGTCCCTTTGACAGGTTCCCAGCTGTATTGTGTGGCTATTTTATATTTTTGCATCACATTGTTGGTCCAATAAAATTGTGGTTTACTGGCAAATTAGTGGCAAATCATTAAAGATTGAAGTAAGAAAATAATGACAGACATTTGAGTTTCAGATTTCATACCCTTCAGAAAATGCATACTAATGCAAGACCTACTATTCCTTAGAAAGTTTATGAGCAATCTTTAAATATAGTCCTTATTTTTGGGCCTTTGTTCTGCTTCTGTGTATGACTTTGTCCAGATTTCTTGCTCTGAGGTTGAGAGGTATGACAAATGTGTCAGGGCCATTGCAGTCAGCCAGGGACATTTCAAGTTGTGGCATACTTGTTGCACCCCACTCCCCCATGTAGTGTGCAGAGTATCCCCCCCCCCCCATACAAGGTAGGCACAAGTACTACAGTGGCTTTTCATCTGTCTTGCTTGATTTTGAAAAATGTTCTGGTTTTCTGTCATATTTTTATACTGTTGATTATGCTTCTTATTATTCAGAAAGTGCCTGTTGCTCTGTGTTTAAGTAGCAATGCTTTCATAACCATCAGGTAAGCTTGTCTGAGATTGTAAGATGCAAGTAAGCTTACTGTTAAAGAATTACCAACACTGAAAGCATTTTTGTTGTTGCCATACAGAGAATACTTGCATAACTAGATAACATATAAGCCTTGGGTATTGAAATGCATATGACAGTATTTGTAATAAAGGACAGAATTACAGTGTTTTAAGAAGCTCATTACCTTTGTTGGAGACTTGCAGTCATATTTGCAGGCTTTACCCATAAACCAAACAGAATGCCAATCTATCATGTGTTGTCCATAACTTGTGCAGGAATCCTTTAAACAATTTATCTTGAGCTTGTTTCTTGTTTGCTGTTCATTTTTTACTTTGATCATGTCTTCCCCATGAAACAAGTAGATAGTTGTGTCAGGCAGCAGGTCTGTTTTTATAAGAAACATTTTTACAAGTGGGGGTATCACAGAGATTCCTACTTTCAGCATGTTACTTGGTAATTTTATAAAGCTGAATATAAATTATAATTAGAACTGCAGTGCAAGGAGTAGTGGTTTGAGTTGAGTGCTGCTTGGTTTTATACTTGATTTTGACTGGCATTCCAGTAATGTATTTAAAAATTAATTTATTTTTTCATGCCTCACAACCTGTTTCCATCTGGATATTAAGTAAGTTGTCATGTAGCCAATGCATTGAAATATTTTTTTCTTCTACACTTCATTTTGTCTTGATTGGACTCTTGTAATGACTGTTTGGCACCCAGGGCAGCATATTTAATTAAAGTTCCAGTTGTTGTGGTTTTGAACATAGCTCCACCCCCTTTCTGGTTGGCCACACCCCTTCACATTGGCCCCACCCATTCCACTGTCTCCTGCAGCCCTCCTTTAATTTGAAGTCGCCAGCCGCCACTGCTGCTATCTACCTACCACTGACTAAGACAGAGGAGTTTCTGTCCGCTGTCAGAGGTCCAGAGAACTCAGCAGGAGGTTCATGCAGAATTGTTCATGCTGGTACTGACATGGAGGATAACACAAGTATGTTTACTGCTGAACTGAACTGAGCTTTTATGAATTCAATTTAATTAAATACATTACGCATATGAGAGAGAAAGAGAGAGAGAGAGAGCACGATCGAGAAGGGTGAGGGAGAAGAGACACTGAGAGAGAAGGATGGGGGAATGAAACTGGACACTGGACTTTTGTATGAAAAGCTTCTATTGCCCAATCTTACCTGATCTCTACACTGCTCTATACATCTTCCATACTTGCAAATCTAAGAAAACCTGGGTTAGCAAAACTTGAATCCTTTTGCAACAAAATTGCCAGATATGCTACAAACTCACCATTTAGATCACACCCGTGTATAGCACTCAGACAACTCAACTGGCTGGAACTTCCTACTTTTCTCCTTAACCAGTTAACTATAGCCTATAAAATCTTCTACCAACCTGAGAAAACACCTGCCCTGCAAAAACTTCTTCAATCATTTTCCACTACCAGAGATCTATGCTCCACCAACAAACCCCTCAGTAAGATCAATACAGCCAAACACCTAGCTGGAGAATCCCTTTTCTCAAATTACATAGGCAAAATCTGGAATGCATTACCACATGACATTACATCTTCTCCAGCTCTGTCTCAGTTTAAAAAAATTCTAAAAACTCACTTATCCAGCAAGTGACTGTGCCCTTGCTCTGCTCCTGACCAAACCATCTTTCTTAGGAAATACTAATACCGCTATTTCATTGATAATGACGCCACGGTTACTATACACTGAAGACAAACAAGAACAATTAACCTAAACATAACCATGTAAGTCCTACACAGAAATTGCATAATGTTGTAAAATGTCTCTCATTTCTCTATTCTATGCCTACCTGCACTTTATTTAATTTATGATTCTTTAGAGAAATTGTTTAACATTCATGTTGTATTAGCTACGTTTTGCTACCCTATGTCCTTGTATTATAACTAATTACTTAGTTAACATATAGGTTCCTGATTGTTTAACCTCTGATATCTAGTATTTGTATCATGCTGTGTTGTCAATTCTAATCAAATATTGTTAAACTCTATGTACTATGTGGAGCTTTTCTCCCCAGGCCTCCACTGAAAAAGGACAAGTGTTCATTTGGACTTTCCTGGTAATCAAATGTAAAATAAATGCATATATAAAAATAAATAATTATTATGCAAATGTAAAGGGGGTTGTTTTCTATTTTTTGTCATTTGCATTGTAATGCTATCATTCATATTTCATCTCCCTTTCTTATCTGTAGGCATATCAGGTTCTGATTTTGCACAACCACCTGCACATTGTAAGCATATCTTTGTTTATTGTTTTTACTACATATAAAGTAGATTTATGTATACATGAAAGTCCTTTTTGCATTGAATTCTTATCTAATATTTAAAATATTTTACATGACATAAATTTGATAAGTTTCTATTCTTTTCCTCTCTTTGTTGTGTTGATTACTTGTTATCATAGTTGATCCTGTGACTGGCACTGTGGAACTCTTACCCACCTGATTTCAGAGTATCAGTGGCCTCTGATGATGATGGTAGGAATGAAGAGGCACAGTCTAGAGGTGCAGAGGGTCTTTTTGAAATGGAGGTTATGGGTCACCACATCACTTGACCACATTTTGGACACAGTCAGAATGCCTACTCATTCCCATGCCACGGGGACCTCAGGCTTAGGACAGTTTGAGGGTGACACAGCTGATTGGGGTAGTGCGGTCCTTCAGTAGCAGAGGTGGTTCAGTCTCCTTGCAGCCATCTTAAGAGCAAACTGACACAGAGGTGGATTAATAGAGATGCTTGGATGAGCCTTGTTGTCCACACAATTTGCGCATACCACCTAACACCCCCCCCCACACACACACACACACACATTATACAGACACTACTGTTGACATATATGCATCTCTTGCTACTAGCCCTGACAACTGTATACTAACTGAATAAATTGTTATTCGCATAAGCTCACTTCTTTTGCATCAGGCTTGCCCTCCTGTATCTCCCGCATCAGCACACTGTGCAAGTGATGATAACTGTTCCCTGCCCTTTTCACATTTTTTTTTTTGAGTCAGGGTTGCCTGATGCACTGAGTGGATAGTTAATGCTTGCTTACTCAGAAGCTTGTTTAATGTTAATGTATTGCAGACTTTTTTATTTTTCGCAGAATTTTTTTTAATGTCCCTTGTCAGTTGTGAGTAATTTGTTATGTAATTGTTGACTGGCATTGGATTTATGTTAGTATTCTTAGTAATGTAGTGAAAGTAGATAATTAATTATTGCTTATTGCTATATTTGTGCAAATGTTGCTAACATTCACATGCTCACTTTTGGTTTATGTGCATTTCTCAACTGAAAAGCTTGATGCACAGTATTGGGCAAAATCCATAGTTGTATATTGTATACATTGGTCATAAGTTATTACTGACATTACTCTACACCTGAAGCATGTTTCTACTTAGGGAAATATAAGTATTTGTACATGACAGTAAAAGGTGATATACCTCTTTTTTCATACAGGTTCCAGACTTACCTTGATAATACTGTAGCTATAAGATGAATCCTTGTGGATTGTTTCTGTCTGATGCTAACAACACAGAACTATTACAGAACTATTACATGGTTATGTAAAGATTGTGGACTTTTGTAAGCATCAGTTTTATTTAATCAGTTTAATTTAATCTTTATATGTGTTTAAGATCTTCACATAGGTAGTAATTGCATGTGCTATCCTTTGGCTCTTAGCCAGAGCCATGGCATATTGTAGCCTACTATGTCTGCCAGCACCATCTGCAAATGGGGGGTTCTCCCTTAGACTCCATATCTTTACCTGATGGAGCTGCTGGCCCTGCTTGTGGTCCTGGCAGCTGTTGTCCTTGTTGTATCTGTTTCCTGTGAATTATATTACACAGCATGGCACAGACAGAGTACTCAAGTAGAGGTGCCTGATTCAAACTGCAGGGTACCTCCTGATGTGACTAGATACCAGAACCTTCATTTGATGAAGCCAAACATGAATGTTCAGTAATATTCCTAGTCTGAACATGGGTATCATTGCATCCTTGCTCTGAAGGGGTTGTGTGGCTTTCTCATGGGTGTCATGAGTCAAGGTTCCAGTGCATAACCTGCATCACCCCCTAGATGCCCTTGTGGAGCATCACACCTTGTGTGCAGCTCATGTGTGCCATCACTGTGAGTCATGAAAACTGTGAGGATTACCAGCACGCACATTGTAGATGATCCCTTAGCCATTATAGACAACCTGACAGTTTGTAAAGGGTCTACAATTTCTGAGTTTTGCAGTCATAATAACTCAAACGGGGTCTGAATACACTTCTCCTTCTAGGCCAGGGTCTGGTAGTAGCAACAGCACCTTGACTTAAACCTATTTGCACATTCAGGTTAATAACATCAACAGCCACCCCTAACATTTTTTTCTAACTGTAATCATGCCTGTATTTAAAATAGTTTTGGATATCAGAATCAAAGGGAGCACTAAGGGTACATGGTCACATTATAAATTCAAGAATAGATCTGCCATGTTGGATTGCGTAATTAGCATGTAATGCAGCTACTGCTACACTCATTAGCATATTCTGATGCTTGCTCTTGTTTATATTCAACTGTTGCAAACCTTTCACATTCTAACAATCTAGTATCCAAACCATATTAAAACATTTATTAATTCTATACAAAAGTTAGAGTCCAATTAATTAGTAAATTATTGCTAAATTAAATAATGTAAGTGTAGATATTTGTTTATAAAAGAAGTAGTAATGAATTATGTATTTGTAGATAACTAAATGTTTCCATTTATGTTTTTGAGCAAATTTCAAATAATATGAAAGACAAATTAAATTATTATAGCTAGCCTTCTCCCTCCCCCTAAGTAGAGAAAAGTTAATTATCTGTAAGGTGTAGACTAAGAGCATACATTTCAATAACATAAAAAACGATATTGTCAACAACGTTAGTACATGCACCTAATTACTAAAAATCCTACTACTGAACTAAAACATGTTGCTTCAATAATTATTAGCCATACAGTGTGCTTAGCTCTGAAGCTGGTATTCAGTAAATTCTTAAGACATCATTTGATAAAGGATTAAAACCTAATAGAATAAGAGGCAGGTAGATGTATAACAAGTATTAGTAATAATTCTTCCTATAACAAGTACTTATGTAGTTAACTTGAAAGAAATATTGTAAATTAACTGTAATATATCTATATATATATATATATATATATATATATATATATATATATATATATATATATATATATATATATATATTTGTATGAGTTGAAAAAGGCACAGCAATAAAGTTCTTTGTTATATAATTAAGCAAAATAGCTTTATAGTATGCTTTCTTTTAAACTATATTACAGGCTATAAAAAGTTTCAGAATTGATATTTAACTGTTATGTCTAACCTTCCTCATAAATGGTTCATTTAAACTCCTTATTAAGAGGCTTCTAACTAGTTTAACTTTAGTAAACAGTTGTAATTTACAAAAATGTCTTCTAGCAAAATAATTGCAATGTTCAGAAGTTTGATATTATTAGCTTTCTGTTGAACTCTGAACCAAGATGTTTCATAAGAATTTATCTAAAATGTGGTTGAAAAAGAAAATGTTTGAGGTATTGGCCATGGAAATTAATTCCTTCTGGTAGCTCTGCTCTTCAGTATGGCAGAGCGGGACTTGCAAGGCACTAGGGCTAATGAATGAAGTTCTTCATATAGTCCAACTGATGCAGCAATTCAGCTTTGGTCCATAGAGAAATAGAACAGTTTTTCAATGATCAGGTTCACATCTACAACTCATTTCTATCAGGTCTTTTGCTGTATTGTATGCAAAACTTAGTTTTCCTAGGAAATTAATTTTTGTTTTGAATTAGTAGCATACAGAAGGTGATAGTTTTTGTCTCTGTTGCTTGTGGATCCATAAGATATTCAAGACAAGTTTTATTTTGTTTCCTCTCCAAATAAAGTTTTGCATTGTTCTGTCTGCTCTTAGAATATTATTTACAACCTGATAATTTAATATTTTCACATAGTGGTGTCTTGGCAACAATGTGGTTTCATTCTTTCCAGAGTTTCCAATGTGCTCTTTTTAATCTGTATATTTCCTGATTTAATTTTGTTTTTTTAGCTAGAGAAGAGGAAAGAGTCCAAGTGGGCATTCTTATACTTGGAGTAAGCATATGACAAGGTCTGAAGAAAGTTGATTTGGCAGTACTGTAGTGGTTCAAAGTCCTAGAAATAGTGAAGCCTATGTACAAGGACCCAATGACTTCAAGTGCAAACAGTGTTCTGTCTCACAAAGAGGTCCCCAGCAGGAGTAGGTGTACATCAGGGTTCAGCTCTGAACCCATTACTGTTCATATTGGTGATGGACTACATTAGAAAACAGGTCAGAGGGGACAGATCAACAAAGTTGCTGTATGCAGATGATGTGGCATTACAGATAGACTCTTGAGCAAGAACTTCAGCAAAGGATAGGGGAATGGAATAAAATGCAAAACTGAAGACACATGGGATGAAACTAAGTACAGATAAGACATTGCTAATGGTAGCAGATTTGCGAAATCAGACAAAGCTGAGAATTGAAATAGACAGTGGAATAGGTTAACTTCTGAGAGGAGTGGTTGGGGGGGGGGGAGTCTGAATGAAGGGGTCAAAGCTAGAATCAGAAGGGCTGCAGCCAACTGGCATAGTTTTGTCAGGTGCAGTATATGAAAGAAGAATGCCAAAGAAGCTGAAAAGTAAGGTGTATAAAACAGTGGTGCGACCAGTACTACTGCATGGTACAGAAACCTGGGCAGTAAAGAAAGAGCAGAAGAGGAAGCTAGCAGTGATGAAAATAAAGTGCCTGAGATGGGTGTAGGATGCACACTGTTGGACAGGTAAAGAAATGAGGACATAATAGCAGAAGCCAAAGTAGCTCCAAGTGCAGAAAAGATCAAAGAGAACAGATAACGGTGGTTCGGGCACATGTGTAGAAAAACAAAAGACAATCTGGTGAAGAAGATTTGGGACAAACAGGAAGAAGGTAAGAGTAAATGAGGGGATCTAGCAAAGAGGTGGATGAATTGTATTAGAGAACCACTGCAAACTGGGTGCCATAATTGATACTCCAGCGGACACAAGCATCCTTCAGAGAGGCCTCATAGAAATGGATAATTGGTGCCAGAGCCATGGCCTTAAGCTGAACGCCAAAAAATGTATAGTCATACCCTTTGGGAAAAACAAGGTACCCACAAATTACCACATAGGTGGTAATCCATTAAGTACGGAAGAGGTAATCAGGGACCTAGGGACCGAAGTTGACAGTAACCTCTCATTTGACACTCACATTGCCAAAGTGGTTAGGAAGACCTTCTATATTGCCCACCTTATCATGAAGGGATTCACATCTAGATCAAGAGAGGTCATTGTGCCCTTGTACTCTTCTCTTATCAGGCCATTGATTGAGTACAATGCCCCATTTGGGATGTATCTTACCCGACACCTGCAGCAGTTGGAAAGACCCCAAAAGTTCCTCACCAAGAGGATAAAGGGTCTCAAACATATGTCATATGCTGCCCGGCTGAAGAAACTCCAGCTCTATTCAGTCGCATACCGCCTACTCAGAGGTGATCTGTGCCTGACGTACAAGGCCATGTCCAATCCGTAATTAATGGACATGCTCCACCTCAGAAAATCCAAATCCATCAGAGCCACGAGAGCAAGAGACTTGAACCTCAACACAGAAATAAATAGGACATGCTGGAGGGACAGATTCATAACCCAGAGGCTCCCTACACTCTGGAACAGAATCCCAGTCCATGTTAGGCAGAGCCCCTCACTAACTCTATTCAAGAGAAATCTTGACGAGTGGATGGGAGATCGTAGGTTTACCCCGGGGGTCATCTCTGTGTCACTACTAGACAGAGGCACAGTAAACTAAACCCTACATGGGCGTAGTATTCTCATCCTAAGGGGTGGTGAAAGCCACACACACTCTGGCTAGGCTTATAAATGCCCTAGGGCAGATAGCCTAGTACGAACCTATGAACCTATGAACCTAAAAAGATCTGTGACAGTCAGGCAAAAGTGTCAAAGAAGGCAGGAATGCAGCACTGAATCAAGAGAGATGGCAACAGTTAACATGACACCCCAACCCAATGTAGAAAAATGGGCAAAAGGGGGTTGATGATGATGATGGTGATTTAGCAATTTTTTTAAATATGTCATTTATGCTTTTGATAAGAACAAGGAAAGTTACTGACTTAGGTATCCCACTAATTATGGTATTATTTTGATGGTGTCTTGTTTCTGAATCCTGTTCAGTTTTTGATTTCTCTAATGTTTGCAGTTTTTCTTTGCAATTTGAAATTCTGTTTTCAGAGAGACTAAGTCTGTAGGATATATTAATAAATGTTTAATTTATATTGGTGAGTTATGCGGAATACAAGTCAACAGATTTCTGTGTTGGTTGCATTACAAATTTCAATTCTTCTATGTTAAAGCTTTGCTCTAATTGTAATTTTATTGCAGGAGTCTTTTCTTCTTTGTTTGCCAATCTAGATCTTTTGCTTGATGATTTCTTTTCTGGTTCTGCAATATTAGATTCTGGCTTTTGCAGTTTGAATGCCTATTCGATTAGAATTCATCAAAATGTTTTTTTTTTATCTTTTCAGTGTTTAGAGTTTAATATTTCTGATTCTTTCACATAGCATCCATGTGACTGATGGGCAGGAATATGCTTTCAAAACAGGCAGTCAGATATCAAAGCACTCCAACAGATTAATCAGCAAGAAAACAAAAAATTGAATATTTTCCTGTACGTTAATGAAGCTATATTATTATATTTGTTTAAGAGAAGATTTGATGTCTTTAGACTGTCTTACAGTTAATCGAGCTGCACACATATAGCTGGTTACAGCTTGCCAGCCATTTTGCCTTGCCAGCTATAGCATTTTATATTACTAATTCAAATCTGTATGTGTACTGGAGTATTATTTATTTCCAATAGTCCCTTTTCAGCAGAGGCCTGGGGAGAAAAGATATATCGCAATAGTAATTATAAAACATATATGTGTATTCATTTTTTTGTAGAACAATATGATCAGAACAGTTATTTCAGAGTATGGAAGACAAAGGCAGAAAAATACTAGTTATAACATATTCTTTTGGTACATAAAATGTAAATACAATAACTTATAATGTAAGCGTGCGTATATTTACAATGTTTGTGGGAGATGAGAGAAAGAATGCAAAATCAGATTACTGGTAGGAAAAATTAGGCATTTGGAATGAAAGGGTATGGAACAGGTTTACTGTGAGAGAACAGTATTTTCACCCTTCATGACAAAGAGATATTACTGTATAAAAAAATTTCAGCTTAGAGTATGTGCACAGGACGGCGATGCATATGCATAGTGTGTAAGGGACTGTTCACATTCCAAAAGTGATCATGTCTTCATCTGGCTTCTAGGGCTTTAGGTAGAGTCTATTAAAGTCATGGAGGAAAACACAGTTAAAGAACATCTCCCTCTTATTGGGATATCAACAGTGTTCCTGTGCATGCATTATTTTTTACCTCATCATTGAATCTTGTTGACCATAATCCAATTTCTTACTTCAGAGCTCTTGTGAATCCCATTACTCTGTTCTTCATGGGCTTAACACAGTAGGGACATATTCCTGATGTTTTTATCTTTACAGGTGGGATCAGACTCTTGGGTAGGAGAGCTTTGAATGTCCGATGACCAAAGAGAGAAGAAGATGTCATGAGCAAGTAATACTGAAAATGGTTGGCTGTTTACTGTACCAACTTACAGATGACATCATAATCTCCAACATATTGGCTTTGATTTAAATGGATGTATATATGTCAAAGAGTGTTAACAGATCAGGAGCCTACCTTTGAAGTGACATGCACACTGAATGGAAACCACTCACATGCCTTACCTGAATAATGCTGTTCCTCTGCCTCATGGTATTCATCAAGAGAAGGCAATGGGTGTGCCTTCCTACTACAGCCCCCTTCATCTCTCACAAAGAGAGGCAAACAAACTTAGCATCATCATCCAGCTCCCTGTGTCCCTCTCTGGCAATGGTTCCTATAGTGCCAGGGTCATTTGGGTTGTAAGCAGTAATTTATCCTTCTATGTCCAGAAGCTATATATATATATATATATATATATATATATATATATATATATTTTTTTTTTATGTGAAACTTTGTATCATTGGAGTACAAGCATTTCATACCTCTCAACTGTCCAGATTTTCACGGAATGTCCAGATTTTTGCCTAATATTTTTATTCATTTATTTTATTTTACATTTGTTGACTGGGCTAGTCCAACTGGATATATGTCCATTTTCACCAGAGGCCTGGGGAGAAAAGCTCCAACCATAGACATAGAATGTACATTATATTTATACACTAAAGATACATATAGTGAATTCATTTGAAAAATATGCAGGACTAACATATACAATGACATCAAGTCTGACATGTTAAAGCATACACAGTCCGTGGGCTAACCGAAGCATTCAATCATAGTACAACAAAAAAGTATCCTTGAACCTAGGTATATAGGAGAGAGTTAGTCAGGGTAAGTACAGGGACATAGCCAATGTGTATTGAGGTATTGTTTAAGGTTATTTTTGAATAGGGTTATAGAGGAAACCAAAGTAAGATCAGTAGCCAGTGAGTTCCAGGTTTTGCCAATGGAGTTAGAGAACAAGGAGTCACCGGCTGTATTGTTGGTTTTAACTATATGTACTAGAAGCCTGTTGGATGAGCATAGGGTCTTAAGGTTCTTGTATGGGTTGATAACATTATTAAGTATGGGAGTGTTTTCAGGTTGGTAAAGAATTTTATGTGCAATTATTATTTGGTTGTATTGTAGTTTGTTGGCTAATTCTAACCATCTTAATTGACTCAAGTTATGACAGTGGAGGGTTCTGTATGCAGTTCCAGTGGCAAATTTGGCAATGTTATTATAGGAGCTTGCCAGTTTGTTAAGGTCATTTTTACTCAAGTTTGTAAATATGGGGGAGGCATAAAGGAGGGCAGAGAGTAAGTGGGTATGGGCGATAACAGTCCTAGCTAGTGGGGTAAGGAAGGGCTTAATCCTGTATAGAGAGCCAAGTTTTTTTATTGACTATTTTTATAGTATAGTTAATATGTACATTAAACTTAAGATTGTCATCAATTAACACCCCTAATAGTTTGGTGGAGGGATCAGGAGATATGATGGTGCCGTTGTTTGACTTAACAGTATAGGTAAGTGGGGAGGACCTGCGGGTAGGGGAAAATAGTAGTAATTTTTTTTTCATAGGATTCAATATGAGTAAACTATTAAGGAGCCAGTTTTCAACTATGTTAAACCCATTTTAGATTAGCATCTGTAGATCAGAGGGTAGTTGAGTAGTTGAGCAAATTAATGTGGTATTGTCCTCATATCGAATACATGTAGCATGTGGAATGACTAAGTGCAGGTCATTAATAAAGACTGAAAATAGGAGAGGTCCTAATTTGAACCTTTTGGAACACCAAGGGTAATGGGAAGATAGCAAGATATCTTGGTTTCCCAAAAGGCAGCATGTTGTCTATCATTTAGGTAAGATTGGAACCATTGTATAGCCAGATTATCTAGAGAAAGGATCTAAGTATGTTTATGAGTAGCTGATGGTTTACCATGTCAAAGGCTTTAGAAAGACCAATAAAGAGGGCTGAGGAAAGAATGTTATTATTATTATACCGGTGTTTTTTCATATCTCTGTCTCTGATGGATTAGCATCTTTAAATGTTACATTGTGGGTAAGCCAAAGCAATATATTCTTAGACAGCATTTACCTTTTCTAGTGTCATTCTTCAATTCCAACAGTTATTACTTTGCACCAACTGACTGATGGGAATGTGGCAAGAGTTACTGCACCACAGTGAAACACCAACATTGATTTTTTTAAAGTATAGTCAGACAATAATAAGTGGATGCAGTTGTAAACCTTTCACAGATGTGCACTTTAAAATTACTTTGCCTCAAATGTTTAGTCATCAGAGGGCATAAAGATCAGATCATGTACCTACAAGAAGGCACTTAAACAAGCATGGCTTAAATCTTGCTACTCTAACGAAAATTCTGTAAAATTAGGATCTTAGTACAGAGTTTGAGTGAATTTCTTCCAGGAGCGATCTTAGAGTGGACAAGTTCATCTTCGGTCTTTCAATATAATTCTCCATCTGACATTTAGTTTTGGAACCATATGGTAGTAACCATTTCAAATCTTAGACCATGGAGATTAATTAACATCCATTTGTAGTTCACTACATTGAAAGCTTTAGTCACTTTACAAAATATGACATTTTTGATTTGATCTGCCCATATAATTTTCAGAATATGGTTTTAATACACAAATCAGCTGTGAAGGCAACATCTCAGGCACAAAATTTTAGACAGGAAATAATACTAAAGAACATTGTCTAGAATGTGTTTTACAGAGGAAGATCTGAAGGTGTGTTTGTAGGCAATGTTTTCTATTAAAATATTAGAGAAAAAGTATCAGAGAAGAATCTGAATAAAAAAAAAATTGAGTCATATGTGCTTCCTGCCTTGGATATTGCAAGTCCATTCATGCCTGAATTTCTTTTAGGGATTAAGCCAGCAAAGAAGAAGTTTATAGACTTGAAAAATGAAAACAATATATCTGGGCACTTCCTTAAAAATTCAGGTATTAATCTACCTATTTCTGGAGAACCATAATACACTTAGGATGATAGGATCATAGAAAGTTTCTAGGCTATTGGCGCTGAGGCTCTTATAAGCCAAGTCAAGAGTTTAGCCCATGTTTAGAAAAGTCAGGACCCAATGCCCCTGTCCAGCAGGGACACGGGTGGAATCCCAAGGATGTATTTTCTGTTTCCTCCAGTTATCCAAGTTGAGCTTAAAAAGGGTTAATGAGATACTCTGCTTGATGTGGAGAGGGAGTCTATTCCAGAGATGAAGAGGGACACAAATCTGTCCCACCAATAAGTCCTAATGATGTTACAGACCAGGTTGAGGCCACATGTGTGGGTTACTCGAGTGGAGCTTTACTTGCAGATATGCAGCAGTCCCATCAAGGCGGGGTCTGAGATTGTCTTGTATGCCAGACAGAGGTCACCTCTGAGACGTCTGTTTGAAACTGAGTAGAGGGATAGGGCTTTTAGCCTATCTGTGCATGGTAGGTTTTTGAGGCCTTGGATTATCCTGGTGAGGAACCTCTGTGGTCTCTCCAGCTGCTGCATGTGCTTTGTGAGGTACATGCCAAATGGGGCATTGTACTCAATAATGGGCCTTATAAGGGAAGAATTCAGGGATGTTATTACCGCCTTGTCTCTGGATGAGATATCCTTATTTATGAGGTGGGCCATGTAGAAAGTTTTCCATACAACGGAAGTAACATGGTGGTCAAAAGTCAGGTTTCTATCAACCTGGATGCCCAAATACCTCTCAACTGATTGCAAGCTTAGGATGCTGTTATTAATGTGATAATTTGTGGGGACGTCATTCCCCCAGAAGGGAGTGAATATGCATTTGTTGGTATTCAGCTTGAGGCCATTTTTCTGGAACCAGTCATTTGTTTGGGTGAGAACCTCTTGGGGGATGTCCACATCACTAGGAAAATTGATGACAGTGCCCAGCATGCAGTTATCTGCAAACTTGATCAGCCATAGCCCACTGATTTTGGCCTGCACCTCATAAAAGTACATCCCAAATAACAGAAGCCCCAAGACTGAATCCTGAGGTATGCTGTTCATTATGGGTCTACTGCTCGAGGTGGCTTCTTCTATTTTGACTAGGTGGGTTCTATCACTGAGAAAGTTAATTACCCATCTGGTAACATATGGATTGATGCCTAGTTGAGAGAGTTTATCTATTATGCCCAAGTGGGGAATAGTGTTGAAGGCTTTAGCCAGGTTAAGGTAGGCAATGTGCACCATTTTCTCCTCATCCATGGCTTTGGTGACTGTATCAAAGAAGTCAACCAAATTTAACAGACATGACCTCCCTTTGACGAAGCCAAACTATGTGGGATCGAGTGTTTGGAGGTTGCCATTGTCCTTATTAATGGGGTCCATGACAATCCTTTCTATGGCCTTGCAGATCAGGCTAGATAGGCTGATGGGTCTATAATTTCCCAGATCAGTGGATGCTCCACTTTTGTGCAAAGGGGTGACAGTGACTGTCCTCCACTCAACTAGGACAAAGCCTGTAGTCAGGCTTTGGTTGAATAAGGTGCCTAATGGTGCTGCAAGTTCCTGCCTGAGTTCATGTAGGATGCAGCCTGGGATGTCAACAGGTCCCATGGAGGTTTTATGTTTTGCCTTTGAGATAGCAGTGATGACCTGTTCCCTAGATAGAAGGGAAAGGAGTCAGGTACTGGGAATGTCCTGATTTACTGATGGGGGAGACCAGAGAGTTGGAATTTTCACTACATCTGTCAGCCAGCAAGTTTGCTATATTTACAGCATTTTTATATGTGGCGTCCTTGACCACCAGTTCTGAGCAGATCTGAGTGCATCCTTTGAGTTTGCGGACATATGTGAAGAAGGCTTTAAGATTGTCTCTAGTAGATGTGGCCCATTTGGACTCGAAGTTTGCTTTGGAGGATTTCACTAGTGCTCTTATTCACTTCTTCAGGCTAAGGAGAGAATGCCTCCAATTGGGCAACTACTCCTTCTTGGTCCTGGACAAAACTTTTTTTCCTTTTGTTATAGAGTTTATTTATTGCAGGTGTCCACCAGGCAGGTTTAGTCTTCCTTGCAGAGGATGATTTAGTCCTGTTGGGTATTCCTGATTTCATGCATCTATATAAATGCTCGTATAGTGCTTTGGTATAGTTTTGCATACTAGTTCCAATTTCCTAGATAGGAGGAGGGGGGTGTGAAGCTGTTTATACCATCCCTCAGGAGGCTGTAATCAGCTTTGGAGAAGTTTTTTTGTTTGAACCTAGATAGAGGGGGGTCGGGGGAGATGGTTACTGCAAAAGTGGCTGCTTTATGATCGGATCTTACCAGGGTGGATGATACTGAAAGGATGCTGCAGTGGTTACTCATGTTGGTTAATACCAAGTCAAGATATTATCACCTCTTGTGGGGTATCGACTAGCTGTTCCAAAGCATTTGCATTGCCAAAATTAAAGAATCTCTGGGCATTTGTGTTCTGGTATGAGTAGTTCTTCCAGTCTATGTTTGAGTAGTTAAAGTTAACCAGGATCAAGATAAAGAGTTGAATTTTGATAGATTTGAAGAAGTCCAGATAGGTGGATTGGACATCTTGATTCAGATTTGGGGGCCAGTAGCTAGCTAAGATTTGTGTAAGGGTCTTGCCAATGGTTTACTGCACCTGGAGTGTTTTCTGGCATCATACTGTTTGACCAGCATGGAGATGTTTATGTCTTAAATATATATTGAAACTCCACCTCCTTTGGCTTTACCGTCCACAGTTTTGGTTCTGAATGCATGATAGGACTAGTAATCAGGTAAGGCTGGGGTGCACTCCATAGCTTTGAACCATGTTTCTGGGACTGCACAGATAGCAGCATTTTCCAGTGTTAAGAATGCTTGCAAAGAGTGTAGTTTCATGTTTAGACTCCTAGATTTTAGCAGCATGACCTTTAATTTGCATTTTGCTGAAATGTTAATATTGGTAGTTTCAACCTCATCACTTTTCCTAAAAAGGCACTATGGGGGAGGCAAGAGCTTTTGCCAGAAGCCTAAAGCCCAAGAGAGGCAGATGCAGGCTATCTCTGGCAAAGCATTGAGGTCTGTCGATCATATCTTCCCAGGCTGTCAGGTACTGGATCCCCTTGGAATGACACCAGAAACTAAGTCAATTGTTAAAAACAATCATTTTATGCTCATATTGAATCATCATTCTGGGTGACAGTAGAATGCTGCTTAAGGCTAGGGACATACCCGCCTGGGACACATATTCAGCAAGTTCAATCATGTCTCTCTTCATATAGTCCAGTGCGGTACATCTCAAGTCATTCACACCAACATGGAGTATGACAGAGTCATAACAGTATCTGTTGTTAAGAGACTTGAGTGCGTATGTGATATGGCAGATTCTGGCCCCTGACAGACATCTAACCATAACTTCTCCTTATCCAGCCTGGTGAGAGGCACATCTGTGTGTCTCACAATGGAGTCTCCTGTGACTAATATGTTGGGTTTATGGTTAAGCCTTAGTGGCTATGAGACACAGATGTGTGAACTATGCATGGTATTGGTGTGGAGAGCTGTGGAGATCGCATGTGTTTTTGCCTCAGAGGTCTCCTTTGATTGGTTATGCATTTGTTGAGGACCTCTGCATATGTGAGTGTGTGTTGTGTAGGTATGGGTGGTGTTTGAGGTGTAGTGATTGTATTGACAACCTTCTCAGTGCCAGATATACTGGCCTGTGAGGGAGAGAACATAAACTCTAGGTTCCTAATGTAACTGCACCTCTCACAAACTGTGTTCCTAGGTGGTAGCAGTAGATGATTGTCTGGGTACATGAGGTAGTTGCTACACTGTCTCAGGATGCCCATATCAACCAGACTGGTAGGAGATCTATCATCTGCAAACTTGGTCAGCCATAGCCGACTGGATTTGGCCTGCACCTCAGAAAAGTACATCCCAAATAACAGTGGCCCCAAGACTGAACACTGGGGTAAGCCACTCAATACAGGTCTACTGCTTAAGGTGGCTTCCCCTATTTTGACTAGGTGGGTTCTATCAGTGTGCCAGTTAGCTACCCATCTAGTAACATACGGATTGATGCCTAGCTGAGAGAGCTTATCTATTATGCCCAAGTGTGGAATATAGTCGAAGGCTTTAGCCAGGTCAAGGTAAGTGGTGTACACTGTCTTCCCCTCATCCATGGCTTTGATAACTGTCTCAAAAAAGTTGACCAAATTCAACAGACATGACTTCCCCTTGATGAAGCCAAACTGTGTGGATCAAGTGTTTGGAGGTTGCCAATGTCCTTGTTAATGAGGTCCATGGTAATCCATCCCATGGCCTTGCAGATCAGGCTAGTTATGCTGATGGGTCTATAATTTCCCAGATCGGTGGACTTTGTGTAAAGAGATGACAGTGGCTGTCCTACACACAGCTGGGACAAAGCTGGTACTCAGACTTTGGTTGAATAGGGAATCTAATGGTGCTGCAAGTCCCTGCCTGTGTTCATGTAGGATGCAGACTGGGATGTTATCTAGTCCCATGGAGGCTGTATGTTTGCCTTTGAGAGAGCAGTAATTACCTGATTCCTAGATATAAGGGGAAGTTGGCAGGTAATGGCAATGTCGTGATTTACTGATGGCAGAGCCAGAAGAGTGAAATTTTTGCTGAATGTGTCAGCCAGCAAGTTTGCTTTGTCTACGGCATTTGTATACGTGGTGTTCTTGAACACCAGTTCTGAAGAGATCTGGGTGCAACCTTTGAGATTACAGACATATGTAAAGAAGGCATTATGATTGTCTATAGTAGATGTGGCCAATTTGACTCGAAGTTTGCTTTGGTGGATTTCACTAGTGCTCTTATTCACTTGTTCAGGCTAAGGAGAGATTGCCTCCAACTGGGCAACTGCTCCTTCTTGGTCCTGGACAGAATTTTTTTCCTTTTGTTATAGAGTTTATTTATTGCAGGTGTCCACCAGACAGGTTTAGTCTTCCTTGCAGAAGATGATTTAGTCCTGTTGGCTATTCCTGATTTCATGAATCTATATAAATGCTTGTATAGTGCCATGGTATAGTTTTGCATACTAGTTCCAATTTCCTAGATAGGAGGAGGGGGTGTGAAGCTCTTTATACCATCCCTCAGGAGGTTGTAATCAGCTTTGGAGAAGTTTTTTTGTTGGAACCTAGCTATAGGAGGGTCGGGGGAGATGGTGACTTCAAAAGTGACCGCTTTATGATCGGATCTTACCAGGGTGGATGATACCGCAGGGATGCTGCAGTGGTTACTCGTGTTGGTTAGTACCAAGTCAAGATATTATCACCTCTTGTGGGGTATCAACTAGCTGTTCCAAAGCATTTGCATTGACAAAATCAAGGAATCTCTGGGCATTTATGTTCTGGGATAAGTAGTTCTTCCAGTCTATGTTTGAGTAGTTAAAGTCAACCAGGATCAGGATAAAGGGTTGAATCTTGATAGATTTGAAGAGGTCCAGATAGACGGAATGGACATCTTGATTCAGATTTGGGGGCCAGTAGCTAGCTATGATTTGTACAATGGTCTTGTCAATGGTTTACTGCACCTGGAGTGTCTCCTGGCATCATACTGTTTGCGCAGCCTGGAAATGTTTATGTCTTTAATATATATTGAAACTCCACCTCCTTTGGCTTTGCTTCCCACAGTTTTGGGTCTGAATGTATGATAGGACTCATAATCAGGTAAGGCTGGGTGCACTCCATAGCTTTGAACCAGGTTTCTGTAACTGCGCAGATGTCAGCATTTTCCAGTGTTAAGAATGCTTGCAAAGAGTGCAGTTTCATGTTTAGACTCCTAGAGTTTAGCAGCATGACCTTTAATTTGCATTTTTTCTGAAATGTTTATGTTGGTAGTTTTAACATCATCACTTTTCCTAAAAAAGGCACTATGTAGGAGGCAAGAGCCTTTGCCAGAAGCCTAAAGCCCAAGAGAGACAGATGCAGGCTGTCTCTGGCAAAGCATCGTGGTCTGTCGATCACATTTTCCCAGGCTGTCAGGTACTGGATCCCCTTGGAATGACACCAGAAACTAAGCCAATTGTTAAAGTCAATCATTTTATGTTCATATTGAGGCATCATTCTGGGTGACAGTAGAATGCTGCTTAAGGCTTGGGACATACCCGCTTGGGACATATATTCAGCAAGTTCAATCATATCTCTCTTTGGGTCTACTTGAAAACACCATCATGCCAAAACACAGACGATGAGAACACTGAGACCGGAAGATCGACAACTGAGATGACTGACAGTTTAAAAGCACGAAACTTCACATGCCCGACAAACCACAATCCTGACAATCAACAAAACAAAACAAATACCTTTTCCGACAAACACACACACACACAACACAAGCACACCAAAAACCTTACAAATCTATACTAAACCTTACACACACAACTATCTATGCACTAACCTTAACCCAAACCCTAACCCTAAGGTCCGTCACAATCACACACTCACCTAACCCACGCCCTAACCCTAACTCACTTAACCCGCCCTAACTCTAAAGTTTGTCATTATCACACACTTACCTTACCTGCACCCTAACCCTAACTCACTTAATCCGCCCCCAACCCTAACGTCTGTCACTATCGCACACTTACCTTAACATGTCGGTGTTCACAGCATCTGGCTTTTAAACTGTCGGTCATCTCAGTTGTCGATCTTCTGGTCTCGGTGTTCTCGTCGTCAGTGTTTTGGCATGTCGGTGTTTTCAACTAGACCCCTTTCTTCATATAGTCCAGGGAGGTACAGCTCAAGTAATTCACGCCACCATGGAGTATGACAGAGTCATAACAGTACCTGTTGTTGAGAGACTTGAGTGCATATGTGATATGGCAGATTCTGGCCCCTGACAGACAACTAACCGTGACTTCTCCTTATCCAGCATGGTGAGAGGCACATCTGTGTGTCTCACAATGGAGTCTCCTGTGACTAATATGTTGGGTTTATGGTTAAGCCTTAATGGCTGTGAGACACAAGTGTGTGAACCTATGCATGGTATGTGGTGTGGAGGGCTATGGAGATTGCGTGTGTTTTTGCATTGGAGGTCTCCTTTGTTTGGGTATGTTTTTGTTGAGGACCTCCGCATATGTGAGTGTGTGTGTTGTGTAGGTATGTGTGGTGTTTGAGGTGTAGTGATTGTGCTGACAACCTTCTCAGTACCAGATATACTAGCTTGTGAGGTAGAGAACATAGATTCTAAGTTCCTAATGTAATTACATCTCTCGCAAATAGTGTTCCTAGATGGTAGTAGTAAATGGTTGTCTGGGTACATGAGGCAGTTGCTACACTGTATCAGGATGCCCATATTAACCAGACTGGCAGGAGATCTGTCATCTGCAAACTTGGTCAGCCATAGCCCACTGGTTTTGGCCTGCACCTCAGAAAAGTATATCCCTAATAATAGAGGCCTCAAGACTGAACTCTGGGGTAAGCCACTCAATATGGGTCTACTGCTTAAAGTGCCTTCCTCTATTTTAACTAGGTGGGTTCTATCAGTGTGCCAGTTAGCTACCCATCTGGTATATGGATTGATGCCTAGTTGAGAGAGTTTATCTATTATGCCTGAGTGGAGAATAGTGTCGAAGGCTTTAGCCAGATCAAGGTAGGCGGTGTGCACTGTCTTCCCCCTCATCCATGGCTTTGATGACTGTCTCAAAAAAGCCGACCAAATTCAACAGACATGACCTCTCCTTGACAAAGCCATACTGTGTGGGATCAAGCGTTTGGTGGTTGCCAATGTCCTTGTTAATGAGGTCCTTGACAATCCATTCCATGGCCTTGCAGATAAGGCTAGTTAGGCTGATGAGTATATAATTTCACAGTTTGGTGGTCGCTCCACCTTTGCGTAAAGGGATGACAGTGGCTGTCCTCCACACAGCTGGGACAAAGCTGGAACTCAAACTTTGGTTGAATAGGGAATCTAATGGTGCTGCAAGTTCCTGCCTGTGTTCATGTAGGATGCATTACAAAAACTCTTCAGTTCAAAAATAATAAAAAACATATGTAGCAAGGTATTAGACTTAGAGGTTGTTTAAAGGATTTTGTGTTCAGGCAAGCTGATAAGGGTGGAAACTGAGCTGTAATGCCAAAAAAACAATATGAGTAAATGGCGTTAGAACTATTAAAATGTGAAGAGGATTATGTGCTGTTAACTGACAACCCAGTAAATGAATACACTACAGAACTATTGGAACTACTTGAGAGAGGTGAGAGGTTAGTTTTTTTGTTAAGGAAGATGTAAATTAATTGGTAGTTAAAGATGCTACCGATCTTTATTTTTATGTTATACCTAAAATACATAAAAATATTACTAACCCTCCAGGTAGGCCAAGAGCATCTGGAATACATTCTTTTGTGAGTAATGTTGGAATTTGTTTGGATTCTGTGCTGAAAGGGTATCTGAACAGGGTTCCTTCTCATATTAAAAATACTCAGGAACTCTGTGAAAAAGTAAGCAAAATCCATTGGGAAGAAGACTATTACTGGGTGTCAGTTGATGTGAGTTCTCTTTACACTTCTATTAGTAATAGATTTGGTCTGGAGGCTTTGTATGAGTTTATGGGTGATGGCCCCAAAACTAGTTTTGTGGTGAAGTTATTAGAGTTTTGTTTGACTCATAATTATTTTAGGTTTGAAAAGCAGATCTACCTGCAAGAAAAGGGTACAGCAATGGGAGCTTCTTATGCACCCTCTTATGCAGTGATATATATGGGTTATTTTGAAAAATTGTTTGCATATAACACTGAATTTTGGAAGAAACAAGTAGTGCTGTATGGTAAATTTATTGATGACCTCTTTTTCTTGTGTAAGAGCTCACCTATAGAATTTGAACAGTTTATTGTAGGCTTGAATTTTAATGCACATGTTATTAGATTTTTCACAAGTTTTGGTAATTCTGTTATACAATTTTTGGACATTGAATTCTATGTGGATATACATCAGGTAATTCAATATAGGCGATATAAGAAGCCTACAGCAGTAAATAATTTTCATTTGCGACAAGTATGCACCCTTCACATTTGATTAGTTCATTGCCTTTGGGGGAATATAAGCGAATTGCCCGTAATACTTCTGAGGAGGAATATAGAACTTCATTTCTGGTGGAAGCAAGGGAGAGACTATTGTTAAGGGGTTATAATAGAGAAAAAGTGGACCATTTAAGAAGGACACTGACATGTGAAGAGTTTCAGATTAATAATAATCAGGAACAAGGAACAAGTAAGAATAGGAACCGAAATTTGAAGCCTGTTTTTATAGGGCATGATATTTTATTTCTAAATTTTCCACCTTTTCACCCATAATGAGAGAATTGCTTCTGAGCTTATGGCATTTGGTATGTTTAGACGAGGTAGTCGGTGATGTATTTCCAGGTGTAGTAAAATTTACATATGGAAGATACTCTAACCTCAAGGAATTGTTGAATAAGCCTTAGTTCACATCGAGTGAATTAGTCATGGGTTCACTTTCTTGTGGGAAATGTAAAGTTTGTCATAAAATTAGGAACATTTCAGGAGGTCTAATAAATAATAGGAAATTTTCAAGCAAGAACAGGTTTACTTGTAATTCATGTGGAGTAGTGTATACTATGGGATGTGGATGTGAAAAAACAAAATGGTACATAGGTCAAACTAAAAGAGCTGTTAAGGTTAGAATTCTAGAACACTTGGGTGATATTCCAAATAAGAATTATAGGAGCCCTGTGGCAGATCATTTTGTAAAGTACATGGGAGAGATGACCACTTTTTTCTTTAGTGTTTTGGCAAGACCTTTTCAAGCAAAAAGTTGCGAGTTGAAGCAAAAATTATATGTGCTTAAAAGTAAAATGATTTTAAATTATGGCAGTTTGACACCCAGAGGGTTAAATTTAGAGATAGATTACATTTAAATATGTTTTTAAATGTTTAAGATGTGTTATATTTTGTATAAAATGTTTGTATTACAAAATGTTATAAAATGTTAAAAATGTTATAAGATAAATATAATAGTTAAAATAGGAAAAAAGTATTTAAAGAATATGCATGGGTCACCTTATTGGGTTTAAGGCAATGGGAGATGCATATTTTATATTAAAGTGCTTAGGTAGTTTAGCAGTTAATTGATTAATTAATTGATAGTTTCACCTGATATAAAAGTAGAATGTATTTAGATGTATGTATCCTTGAAGACGAGAGGCCAAGGTACCAGATGATTTTGTGGTGAAGTAAAAAGAGTCGACTACCCTGCTACGTGTCTTTTTTATTATTCATGTAGGATGCAGCCTGGGATGTTATCGGGTCCTGTGGAGGCTGTATTTTAGCCTTTGAGAGAGCAGTAATGACCTGATTCCTAGATATAAGGGGAAGTGGGCAGGTACTGGGAATGTCATGATTTACTGATGGTGGAACAGAGGGGTGACATTTTTGCTGAATCTGTCAGCCAGCAAGTTTGCTATATCTACGGCATTTGTATATGTGGTGCTCTTGACCACCATTTCTGAACAGATCTGGGTGCTACCTTTGAGATTACGGACATATGTGAAGAAGGCATTATGATTGTCTCTAGTAGATGTGGCCAATTTGGACTTGAAGTTTGCTTTGGAAGATTTCACTAGTGCTCTTATTTGCTTGTTTAGGCTAAGGAGAGATTGCTTCCAATTGGGCACCTGCTCCTTCTTGGTCCTGGACAGCACTTTTTTCTTTTGTTATAGAGTTTATTTATTGTAGATGTCCTCCAGACATTTTTACTCTTCCTTGCAGAGGATGATTTAGTCCTGTCAGGCATTCCTGATTCCATGCATCTATATAAATGTTCGTATAGTAATTTGGCATAGTTTTGGATACTGGTGCCAGTTCCTAGATAGGGGGAGGGGGCTGTGAAGCTGTTTATACCATCCCTCAGGAGGCTGTAATCAGCTTTGGAAATGATTTTTTGTTTGACCCTAGGTAGAGAGGGGTTGAGGGAGATGTTGACTGTGAACATGACCGCTTTATGGTCTGATCTTACAAGGGAGGATGATACTGCAGGGATGCTGCCGTGGTTACTCATGTTCATTAATACCAAGTTCAAGATATTATCACCTCTTGTGGGGGCACCGACTAGCTGTTCCAAAGCATTTGCATTGACAAAAATCAAGGAATCTCTGGGCATTTGCGTTCTGGCATGAGTAGTTCTTCCAGTCTATGTTTGGATAGTTAAAGTCACCCAGGATCAGGGTAAAGGGTGGAATCTTGATAGAAATGAAGAGGTCTAGATAGGCAGTTTGGGCATCTTGGGAAAGATTTGGGGGCCGGTGTCTAGCTATGATCTGTATAGGAGTCTTATCAATGGTTAACTGCACCTGAAGTGTCTCCTGTGAGTCATACTGTTTGACCAACCTGGAGGTGTGTATGCCTTTAACATATATTGAAATGCTACCTCCTTTGGCTTTACTACCCACAGTTTGGGATCTGAATGTATGATAGGATGAGTAACTCAGGTATGGCTGGGGTGCTCTCTGCAGCTTTGAACCAGGTTTCTATGACTGAGCAGATGTCAGCATTTTCCAGGGTTAAGAATGCTTGCAATAAGTGAAGTTTCATGTTTAGACTCCTAGGATTTAGCAGCATGACCCTTAATTTGGGTTTTGCTGAAATTTTTATATTGGTAGTTTTAACCTCATCACTTTTTCTAAAAAAAGGCACTGTGGGGGAGGCACGTGCCTTTGCCAGAAACCTAAAGCCCAAGTTTGACAGATGCAGGCCTTCTCTGGCAAAGCATCATGGTCTGTCGATCATATCTTCCCAGGCTGTCAGGTCCTGAATCCCCCTGGAATAACACCAGAAACTAAGCCAATTGTTAAAGTCAATCATTTTCTGTTTGTACTGAGGCATCATTCTGGGTGAGTGTAGAATGTTACTTAAGGCTAGGGACATACCTGCCAGGGACACATATTCAGCGACTTCAATCATGTCTCCCTTCATTTAGTTCAGGGAGGTATGTCTCAAGTTATTCACACCAACATGGACTATAACAGTACCTGTTGTTGAGAGACTTGAGGGACTAAAGGATAAATAAACAAATAAATAAATATTTGCTGTGACCTCATCTAAGCCTGCTGAGTTTCCTGATTTCTTTTTCCTAAATGTTGCTTTTATGTCTTTATAGGGTGGGCTCTTATTCCTTTCCAGAGTAGGCTGTTTCAGGGGAAATACAGCTTCTGTTGGATACTCTTCATTCAGAAACTGTTCGAAGTATTGCTTTCATCTGCGATTGATGTCCTGTGGACTGGTGAGCAAGTTATTTCTAGCATCTCTCGTGAAGGTTGTCTGATGACTCTCTTCTTTATCTTTCTCTCTTTGCCTTGTAACTCAATAGAGTTTCTTTGGGGTCTATATTAGTTTGCCAAAAATCCTTTCCAACGAAGCAACTTCATCAATCCATATTCAGCGAAATTCACGTCTGCGATTCACTGAATACTTAAAGGGCAAACAAATACTTGCCCCGCAACCCAATGGTCCCAAATCTAGCTAAACCAAACCCACCCCCACAGCCCCCCTAAATAAATATAGCAACTCTGAGATTGCACTACAGTGGAGACAAGGGCAAAGTTGTGAAGATGGCCAACTACATCTTTACCCTGTAAGTATTCAGCGAATCGTGAAAGTGAATTTTACTGAATACGGGTAGATGATGTAGTGTTCACTGGAAAGGGTTTTCTGAGAACTAATATAAACCCATTCCTTTGTACCATCTGCTGAATCACATTTCAGAAGATGGTAAGTGGCTCTGACGCCAGACAGTGTTCCTTCTCACCAGGTTTATTTATTCAATCTCCAACTTTTCCTGCATTCCTTCTTTCTTTAGATAAGTTCCTCGAATTATGTATTCAACCACCAGTTCTCTGTATGTGGCATATATCCACACCAGGTTCAGCCACACATCTGTACCAATACATGCTGTTTTGAGACAAAGAATTTTTTCTTCAACTCCTCCTCCCTTTCCTGAGGTACAAGTGCCCTGAGTATTCCCTTTAATGATTGTGCTTTTGCTCCAGTTGACTTACACTTCTTCAGCCTAGTCTCAGATGGCCTTGGAGCCTTTTCTGACCACTGATTGTAGCTTAATGTGGCCAACACTGGTTTATGCTGTGGCCCATCTATTTCACTGGGAGTGACTTTGCAATCTGAGTCTAGTATAATACCATTTGCTTACTAGGAAGAAGACTACCTGAATTGCATGTTGGCTATGCTTATGAATGATCGCTTTACTGTCTCTTTTGCTGAACCACCATCAAGCCATTTGCCAGATAGAATTCTAGAACAGCCTCTTGCATTTAATTACTGTTTCCCCACCTATGTGGTCCCAGGGATCCCTATCAGATGAGCAAGTTAGCAGAAATTCCAAATTCATATGGGTAGGACAATATGACCGAGTTTCCTAAAACTCAAAGGTTTTGAATGGACATTGCATTAGACTGCAGAACAGGAAATGTACCCTTTTCCTCACTGTAGTGTGATCTTGGAATTGGTATATTTACTTTGCAGGGGTGTGGGGGCACAGCACCCACATCGGGGGTGCAGGGGGGCTTGCTCCCTGCAAAAATGTAAAAAAAAGTTAGATTTTTGTGTTTTTATTTTGGATGCTCGAGTTTTTGGAAACTCAGTCATATAGTCCCAACTGTATGAATTTTGAGTTTCTGAAACCTTGATCATCTATTAGGGATCTGGTCCCAGACAGTCCACATATCCTGTTCTGTCTGTCTCAGTATGAGTACTCGGGGCTCCTTCTATCAACACTAACTCAGGTTGTCATGCTTTATCTAATGGGTTATGCATCTTCTGCCTGCATGTAGTCTTTTCCTTGATATCACAACCTTGTTGTGGGATAGAGGTTGAGATAATGAATACTGCCCTACTTTTACACTATAGCTTGATTGCCACAATTCTGTCACTAATTCTGATGACATCCCTCACTGTCTTTTGAAGACTATCCATTACCACAATTCCCATACCATTTGTAGCCTTTTTTACCCCTGAGTGGCAGTCTCTGCATCCCAATTCAAGATGCTTTGCTGTGCTGCCCTTCCATCTTATCTCCAGGATACACATGATATCCAGTGTTCTCCTTACCATTATGTTATCCACTTCCAAGCTGTGGCCTCTCATTGCATTTATATGGCATATAGCAATGCTTAGTTCATGTTTGACAGGTTGACTGGTTTTACATCCAACTTTTGCTCAAGAGAACTATCCCAGATAACCCAAGCTGGGCAATCAGACACTGGCTAGCTATTAACTTATTAAGTGTGAACTGTTTGGCGTTATGTTGGGCCCGAAGCTACTAATAGATGCATATAAACATCTTCCATTGTTAGCATGGGTCTCTGACCTAGGTCAGATTGGGCTGGGTTTTCAAATCACTTATCATTGGCAAATATCCATGCCCATTTTTAGCAACATTGGTCAAGATGACAAAATTACCCAGAGACAGTTTTTACTTCATCAGGTGACTAGTCCTGACATAACATGCAGTCTGTGATCCATGTTATATTACTAGAGAACATTGTTCATTACAATTTTGTCATAAAATGGTTGGTCTATACAACTCTTCTCCCATTAGGCACCATCTAGAGTCTGTGCTGCTGCCTATGACTCCATTCAAATTTTAGGTGAGGTTGAATTGGAAGCACCCAGTATGCTTCTAAGGAGCTTTAAGGAACACATTGTGAAGTGGGATATCACTCATACTAAAGTAAAATATAGTCCCTGGTCTTTGCATTTGGGGTTAGGGGTCGGTATGTTACTTAAGGTGATCACCTCACAAGCAGAAGGTGCAGGGTTTGATTCTCACCTTTGAAAGGGTAATAAGCTAGGTTTATAATGGCAGCTAGCCTAGTATTAACCTGTGAACTTTTGGAAATGATCCATTGAATCAACCATTCATACTCTCAAGCATGTTTAACACTGAAAGAAGTGTTCAAAACTCATTTGATAACTTCTGCTGGTGGTTAAGTCTGAGCAACTGGTGCACATTGGGAATCAGCAAATTGGCCCGTTCCCCACTCTACAGCAATGTCAAAGTTGGTATATATAATTAGCAGGGAGTGTGGGGGTGCAGGTGGCTTGACTCCCTGCAAAAAACATAAGTGTTTTGTTTTTTTCAATGCTTTGGCTTTTGATCTTTTGGGATTGATTTTTAGCCATTTGAGATATGTGTACTTCCATGTTTTGAAGTACATCCGAACGTATGAACCACTTTCTAAAAGAAACAATGCTCCTGGAAAAGTCTTGGATTACTATGTTTCTGAAAGAGATTCCGTGTGAGACAAAAACTCTTTTCCAATTTTTCATACCTTCACTAACACCTGCATAAAAATAAAAAAATGACCCCCCCCCCAGTTAAGTACACTTCCCATAATGTTTCTATTGATTTGCAGTACGTTTGTCTCACTACTGAAATATCAGTCACTTGATTGTATTTTCCTTTTCATGATCATTGCTTCATTTGGACTAGGCCTAAATCATAGCCATCCCTTCAGCAGTTGAAAATTTCATTTGTTCTCTAATTTTTTTCTGCAATGTAGTGACTTCTCAAAAGTTAGTCA
Source organism: Protopterus annectens (assembly GCF_019279795.1). Taxonomy (NCBI): domain Eukaryota; kingdom Metazoa; phylum Chordata; order Ceratodontiformes; family Protopteridae; genus Protopterus; species Protopterus annectens. The sequence goes on from NC_056731.1 coordinate 1,298,893,555, forward strand.
GAAATTTTGCCTGAGGTGGACAAACTATATCTCATGATGTAAAAAAAGACAAATGAACGGATGCATACGCACACAATGTTTTTTTTTAATTGCTCATGATCTAGATCTTTGTGAGCTCTGTAAAAATGCCAAAAATGACAAAAGCCATCCATTTTAGAAATGTTTTGTCTCAAGGTATTTACAGGCTGCTACTGAGATAAATGCATTTGCTTGTGCTAAGCATTAAAAACTACAGTTGCAGCCTGTTGTTATAGGATGGACTCTTGCATGGGTGTGTGCCAGACAACTCTCAAAATGTCCAAAAAAGTAAAAACAACCACACAGCTGGGATGAAGTTGTCACACCAGTATGCAATAAGCAAAACCAGAATAAAAACTGAGTGACAACAAACACAGCTAAGTAATATAAGACAAAAAAAGCTTTTATTATCCCTTAGTAAGTGCTTTCGCATAGACCTCAATGCTTCATCAGACTTTGAAAATACACAGATTAACACTCGCTATTTAAAATCCAAAGAACAAATCAGGGACTAGTTCCAATTATGACATCATAACAAGCTATCCAATCAGCTGTAGAAGCTCTAATAGCAAATTAGACAATGTACTATCTTCCAATGTATAGTAAAATAAAACAGATATATATAAATTATTTATCTACTCATCAACTTGTTATAACAGTATATATGTGCTTGGTCATGGTAAGATATATGTCCAAAGCCATTAAATATAGTTCCGTGAGACTCAAAAAAAGGATTGTCAGACCAATAGATTGCTAGAATTACATAATAAAATGAATGAATATCTGATGTCTTCTGTATACTTGCGTAATTTAGTTCTCTACATAAAGAAAACATATAAAAGCTGTAGGTTCCTATCTGTTGCATTTAGAATTGCTAGGTATTTCAAACATACAAAATGCAATGCTTATAAATGGCTATAATCCAAAAAGAAAAAGGAAAAAACAGTACAGTCAGTTCAGTGAGCATAGCACAGCATTGCAATAAAACATAAAAATTCCTAAATGCATACCATGAAAACCAGTTAAAAACAACCAGTTAAAAACAAACTGCTGCCATTGCAACATGTGTATCACCTATCTACCAAGAATAGATAGAAGAATAAAGAATAACTACCGAGGTCCTGCATTCATAAAACTTCACAGGAAACATCTAAGTAGGTGTGCTATTTTAATCACAGCATAAGCAAAGCCCTTTTATACTCATGAAACTTAAAAGCTTAAGAATAAAAGCTGACTAATGTTGCTAAAAAACATCAATCATCTTTCTCAAAATGTATTCCACCCTTCATTATCCAGACTGGCCTGAAAATCTACAAGTACACTATGATTTAATGCTGCAGGGACACTTGAAGAATCGACAGTTGAGTGAGGACAGCCACTATGACAACAGATTTTTAGGGTGCGGTCACAATGGCAGTAAAAGCACCTACCCATTTTCTTCCTGTGTTCATTTGGAATCTAGAATCTGCTCTTGTCTTTTATCTCCTAGTTAATTTTAGAAAAAAAAAGTGTCTTTGTTTAGTTTGCAAAATGTTGCTCAAACTTCTTTTAGAGGCACTGACTGTGTCGACATCAAGATTACGTAATGATAGATGTTAAAGTTTCTCATCCAGAAGAACTAATACCGGGGCTAGCAATCTCTACATTTTAGAGATGATGCTCTCTGATTTAGTTGCTTCTGTTTTTTTTTTAAATATCTTTTTTTTTTGTTTTGCCCCATGTGCCTTATTACCACCTAGCCCAGGCATTTTGCCCCATCTATTCATTTCTCATCACTGGAGAGAAAGCGAGTCAGTTTGAGCTACCATCCAGCAGTCATGAGGTTTTCTCAGTTTCCTGCCACTAACTTCCTCCCTGTTACCTGACATATATAGACATGAGATCCTACTGTGCCTCCCTTGGTGTGCAAGTGTGTGTGCGTGCCTTCCTTAGTGTGCGTGTGTGTGTGTGTGTGTGTGTGTGTGTGTGTGTGTGTGTGTGTGTGTGTGTGTGTGTGTGTTTATGTGTCTGAGAGAGAGAGAGAGAGAGAGAGAGAGACAGTGGATGCATTCTCCTACCTATGTAAACTGAAAGATACTATGAACATTTTGCTTGGCACAGCCAATCACACACACACCATCCCATATCCACATTTCAACCACTTATCTTTTCACCAGATCCTGGCAGTGCAGATAGTTGCACCTCCTCGTTCCCTCCCCCTAGGATGGACGCATTTGTTCAAACACTCAGTTCCTCACAGGTTCCTCCAGTGTCCTGATTGCCAGCAGATCTCAGATAGTTTTGGCCACAGTCAGGATTTTCTCCATGTGCAGCATGAAATCAAAAACTGTGCTACTTCTGACTCTGTCTGAAACACTATGGATTCACTGCTAAGTATGTTAATAATTTTTACTTTACTGATAAAGTAATCTCTATCATGCTCCTAGTTTTACAATAAGATATGTACTTACCATATACATTAAACTATTGAAAGGGACAATATGAAGCATAAATGTGGAGATTTCCCTTTCTGATATCATCAGCTTGACATAGTTATTCAGTTTCTAAGTTCATTCTTCTGAATGGCATGCTTGCTCACATTTGGGACATTTCATGAAGTCATGCAATGGGCTAGGAGTGTGGATTCAGCCACTGCACTCTGAAGTTTATCCCTTACAAACTGATTGAACAAAGCTGAAAGGCATACAAAATAAGACTATAATATTAATATGCCAATGTGTTATACAAGAAGATCCTTTTCTTGATGTTGGATGGTAAGGTTAGCCAATCACACAGGAACATTGGACTCTGGTAAGCATATGCTACAGTGGGCCTTCCCATAGAGCAACTGATATGGTGAGTACAACGTTTCTAAAATTAGCCATGTATGCCCTCTGCAGTGGAAAGCAGATGGAGAAGTCACAAGCACTTGAAAGCATAAACCTGCTGGGAGAGAGACCTTAGAACTGAGTTGCCAAAGGAGGACTGAATCCTGGAAACACAGTGAAATAAACTTTATTTAAAGAACAACATAAATTAAACAATAGCAATAACCAAACATCCTGAAAAAAACTAGCTAAGGTGAACATTTAATTGGAACATAAGTAACATAAGATGCATCCTATGCTGGGTCTATATTAGAACATTGAAGTTTCAAAACTTCAAATGTTCTAATATCGAACCCTATTACATGAAAGCTAAAAACATCGAACATACAGAACAGCAAATTTTTTCCTAGGGAAAAATTTAGTTGTTCCAAAACACATACACACAACACAAGCACACCAAACAAACAGCAATCCACACACATACTCCTAAAATCTTGCACCTAACCCTACAGTAAACTATAGACACACCACTAACTATTCACTTACCTTAACCCAAACACTAACCCTAAGGTCAGTCACTATCGCACACTTACCTGACCCGCACCCTTACTCCAACTCGCCTACCCCACCCTAACCCTCACATCCACACAATTGCACACTTACCTCACCTGCGCCCTAACCCTAACTCACCTAACCCGCCCTAACCCTCACATCCACACAATTGCACACTTACCTAACCCGCACCCTAACCCTAACTCACCTAACCCGCACTAACCCTCACGTCCACACAATCGCACACATACCTAACCCACACCCTAACTGTAACTAGCCTATCCTGCACTCAATCACACACTTACATGAACCCGACCCGTAGCTTTCCACCACAGCACTGAACATACCGAAGCAACAGAAACGGACAACCAAATTCTTTCCCTAGGAAAAAATTTGGTTTTCTGTTGCTTCGATATTTTCAACTTTCGCGTAATAGGGTTTGATATTAGAACATTCAAAGTTTTGAAACTTCGATGTTCAAATATAGACCCCCATATGATGCCAAAAGAAACCTGAAGAAAATTTTAATAATATGTATAATTCACTGTTAAGTGGTAAGTGTCAGATATTAATTGCCAGTCATCAGCTCCCAGGTATGGCACTACACTTTATTTAGGTAGGATATTACAAAACAAAAATTTGATTACATTTTGAAAGGAGAAATTGATTTAACTAACCCAATCAGTTTATAGCAGACCGCAGCAAAGCAACTTCTAGGAGGTGAATTATTTAAGAGCCTAGAGCAAGCTGTACAGCTTGTGATTAAAAGGTCCTGGGCCCATGATGTGGCATTTTGTGATTCTGAAATGTTAGTCACAATGACGAAAGAACTTATTATCAACTAATCAGCATGTCTCTAACATATAGTTTTTACTGTGTTATGCAGAAAGTTGCTGATCTGCACATTGTGATGGTTAACTGCTGTGACCACTTTGTTTAGCCTAAGGAAACCCTCTATCACACTAAAACATGTAGAAGTACACATTCAAATACAAATGTATGCATACACATGTGCGCATGCGCACATACACATGGACACGCGCACGCACGCGCGCACACACACACACACACACACACACACACACACACACACACACACAAATGCACACTCACGCACACAACACACACACATGCACGCACACACACATGCACACACACACACACACACACACACACACACACACACACACACACACACACACACACACAATCCCAGTAGCTGTCTATGACTTGTAACCTGATCCCCATACTGGTGCACATGTCATTATGGCAAATTTTACAGTACTCCCTGGAGGCTAGTGATTCCTTCAACCCTCTGATCACTGTACTAGTTGGAGAATCATTATGGCACAAGTGTAACATGCCTGGGGGCTAGTGCCACTCCAATGTCTGTACTGCTGTTGTGCTATTAAGGCACAATTATATTACCCCAATGCTAGTGTTTCCCCCCCATCCACACTTCAATCCCTGTATTACTGTTGGTACTGTTAAGGGACAGTTGTATAGCACTGGTGACTAGTGTGTAGCACCACTCCCCAATCCCTGTAGTATTTTTTTTTCTGTAGATGAACACAGCCTTTGGGCCATTTTCATTACGACAATATTGTGGGGCTTGCCATGCTGATCTACACATCTGAGCAATTTCCTGAATTACTCTGCATGTAGATGCCTTCCAGGAGGCAGTTTTGGGAGAGATGGCACTTAGCTAATTAGTATGTATGTCCCACTGAAACTGCCTCATTAGTATACAGTATAGCCAAAGAGGACACCTATGTGGTACAGCATATTTCTGTGCTAGAGCATCATGTAGCACTGTATTAGGTGTTACTGAATTCAAAAAGGTTATTGGTTTGTGTAAGTGAAGGTGTACCTGTCACAGAAATTCATGGATGACAGTCCCCTAGTCATAAAGTTTTTCTTGAAAGCTTAGAGTTTCCAGATTTGACAGGAGGAACAACAGTCACCAGCTGGATGGATAAAGCCATGGCAACAATTTGCTGTATGTAAGCCACCATCTAGGAAGTTCTGTTGCGGAGTCTTTCCAGAGTTCTTTGGTAAGAAGCCTTATAGGCCTTTGTGGCTGCAGATATTTGTAATATCCAATTTATATGGTATCTTCACCAAGTTATAGTATTTTGTGTTCCATGGTCAATACAACTTGCTCTAAATATGGGAAAGAGAGTCCTGATACCCTGCCCAATAATTGTAACACAAAGGCCCAGATCTCTTGAATTCATGCACAGTATCAACATTTATTTAGTTAATCTACTATAAGAATTCCTACATCCAGCCATGCCTGTGTAATCTATTTAATTTTTCTTTGTTGACATAGTAACTCAACTGTTCCTGAGACCCATTCCAGCCATGACCCTTGTATAAAGACATAAAAATAATCAGAATTACAAATGCTTGTCTGCAAAATTACAGAACTGCACGATAACAGATAGCAGTGCATCACTGGAAGATAAAAATTAGAAAGTGATATGTCATAAACTGCCCAAATATGCAACTCAATGAGGGGATACATAAGTATGTATGACAAAAGTTATATATCAGGCAAATTTAAATGAGTGAGCATGCACACATCATCAGTTTAACCTTTCCTACCAAAGTAAAGATCAACTAAGAAAAGCAGAACATATTAATTATATTGTATAGCAAACCACAATAGTAATAGAACTAACTATATCTATTTATGTACATATTTACAGGACAATTAAGTCTTACCTACAAATATGAGAGAGAATTATAAAAGTGAGAACAAAGGGGAAGAGATTATTATCTAGAGACTGATCCTCTATGTACGTACCTTTTGTTCTGTATACAAATGCATTTATATGTATTATTTGATGTTCTCTATTCTGTTTTCTAAATGTTAAGTTTTCTCTCAAGTTCCCAAGCACAGAATGAAGTGCTTCTGGTTTGCAGTGGCTAGTTAAGAGCTACTAAGAAGTCTTTGCCATGTCCTTGCTTAGGAGAGAAGTATCCATCAAATTAAAATAGAACTACCTTTTCATATATTCAATGTCTTGGGAACAAGACAGTCTGTCCCACTCCATTCCTGGGCAAAGTAAGACATAAGTCCTATTCATAACTCTTTTCTCCTTAGAAACGTTCACTTTTTTCAAACAGCATTGCAACAGCTGACTAGAGCTGCTGTCTAGTAACCACCGGGTGTGTTTGCTACAGTTGTTTGAAATAATACAGTACTAATATGGAGTAAAGTTGAACTTGACAGGGTTGTTTTGCACAGGTAGTAGTTTTAAAGTTGTTTTTATTTTGGCACTTTCTTTTTTTTACTGAGTGTGGGTTTTAATATTCATGCCATTCTTATTTCTGCCAGTCCTGATACGTCAGAGGTTGTATGGGTTTTTTACTCCAAGAAGGGGCAACCATTTTAACTACCTCAGTGTTTGGTCTTATTTAGTCTATTAAGTTTTTTTTTTCCTTTTGCTCCCTGCTTTCTAATTCTTGTCTGGTGCTTTGCCTTGGCTCGACTGACTTTTTCAGGGTCCATTGTTTGCAGCCCAAAATTTAATGTAGCTGAAGTAGCAGTTTCTAGCATCAAACTGATTTTCATTGTTTGTTCAGTCCTAGATCCATATATATATATATATATATATATATATATATATATATATATATATATATATAGATCTAGGACTTTTGATCGAAAGATCAAAAGTCCGAATCTATTATGGCCAGGCATACTTACGCGAAAGTGCTTTTCACCGAAGAAGCACTTTTGCGTAAGTATGCCTGTTGCAAAGGTTGTACTATGGTGCAGATAAGGGAAAATTCTCTTTTCCCCACTGTAGTGCAATCTCAGAGGGAGAATGTTAAAGTAGGGGGGTGTGGGAGATGCAGGGGGGGCTTGCCCCCCTGCAAAAATGTTAATTTAATGTTTTTTTTTTTTTTTTCTGTAGCACACTTTACTGAAAGCACTTTTTTGATGAAAGTGCTTTTGTTAAAGTGGGTTCGGTGGCAATGGATTCCGACTTTTGATCTTTCGATCAAAAGTCCTAGATATATATATATATATATATATATATATATATATAATAAAAAGAGAGTAAAGTAAAATAAGGAGGAAAAGTGTAACAGCATTCAGTTGGACAGGCTGGCAAATCTATAGCAATGTTTAGTCAAGTGCTCTGCAGGTTCTTCAAAAAGACTACTTACCTTACGTCAGCTAGGTGAGGCTCCAACTTCCTGTAACACTTAGCATACCATCATCATCATCATCTTCTTTCGGCTGTTCCTGTTAGGGGTTGCCATAGCGGATCATCTGTTTCCATTTCTTTCTGTCCTCTGCATCTTGCTCTGTAACACCAGCCACCTGCCTGTCCTCTCTCACCACATCCATAAACCTTATCTTAGGCCTTCCTCTTTTCCTGTTACCTGGTAGCTTCATCCTTAACATTTTTTTCCCAATATACTCAGCATCCCTACTCAGCACATGTCCAAACCAATGTAATCTTGCCTCTCTGGCTTTGTCTTCAAACCTTCTAACCTGGGCTGACCCTCTAATATACTTTTTCCTAATCCTGTCCACCCTCTTCACACCCAGTGCAAATCTTAACATCTTTAACTCTGCCACATCCAGCTCAAACTCCTGCCTTTTTGTCAATGCCAGTGTCTCCATCCCATATAACATAGCTGGTCTCACTACCCTCTTGTAGACCTTTCCTTTCACTCTTACTGGTACTCGTCTGTCAAAAATCACTCCTGACACTCTTCTCCACCCACTCCATCCTGCCTGTACTCTCTTCTTCACCTCTCTTACACACTCACCATTACTCTGAACTATTGATCCCAAGTATTTAAACTCATCCACCTTCACCACCTCTACTCCTTGCATCCTCACCATACCTCTATCCTCCCTCTCATTCACACACATATATTCTGTCTTAGTCCTGCTGACCTTCATTCCTCTTCTCTCTAGAGCATATTCCACCTCTCCAGGGTCTCCTCCACCTGTTCCCTACTCTCACTAAAGATCACAATGTCATCTGCAAACATCATAGTCCACAGGGATTCCTGTCTGATCTTGTCTGTCAACCTGTCCATCACCATTGCAAATAAGAAAGGGCTCAGAGCTGATCCTTGATGTAATCCCACCTCCACCTTAAATGCATCTGTCAGCCCCACTGCAGACCTCACTGCTGTCACACTACCCTTGTACATATCCTGTACCACTCTTACATACTTCTCTGACACTCCCAACTTCCTCATACAGTACCACAACTGCTCTCTAGTCACCCTGTCATATGCTTTCTCTAAGTCTACAAAAACACAATGCAACTCCTTCTGACCTTCTCTCTACTTCTCCATCAACACTCTCAGAGCAAATATCACATCTGTAGTGCTCTTTCCCAGCATGGAAACATACTACTGATCACTAATCATTGTGTCCTTTCTTAACCTAGCTTCCACTGCTCTTTCCCATAACTTCATGCTGTGACTGATCAGTTTAATCCCTCTGTAGTTACTACAGCTCTGCAAATCACCATTATTCTTAAAAATTGGTACCAAAATACTTTTTCTCCATTCCTCAGGCATCCTCTCACTTTCCAAGATTTCCGTAAAAAATCTGGTTAAAAACTCCACTGCCATTTCACCTAAACACCTCCATGCTTCCACAGGTATGTCATCTGGACCAACAGCCTTTCCGTTCTTCATCCTCTTCATAGCTATCCTTACTTCCTCCTTGCTAATCCATTGTACTTCATGATTCACTATCCCAACATCATCCAATCTTCTCTCTCTCCCATTCTCTTCATTCATCAACCCCTCAAAGTACTCTTTTCATCTCCTCAACACACTCTCCTCACTTGGGAGTATGTTTCGCTCATTATCCTTTATCACCTTTACCTGCTGCACATCTTTCCTAGCTTGGTCCCTAAAAGGACCTTAAGACCTAGCAGAAGCTCTTGAGGCTTTGGGTAGACATCATAACAAAAATTTAAGGATACAGTCTTGGGACAACTGGGTTGTCAGTTTTATACATTATATGGCTGAAGTAAATAAGAAACATTATTGCTAGATAACTTTCATTTTGTCAGAGAGGCTTAAAGGGGGCATGTGTTGGTATCATTATGACCAAGGATGTAAGAAATTAAAACCCAAAAGGTAGTCAACTTGAAATGGAAAAAAGACATGTGGACACCTGGCTGGGTGTCATGGTAGACGAACAGCGATGAATCATTACCCAACAAATGCAAATCTTGCTGGACATTTAATTCTGGCAGATGTGGGTGGCTTTCATGCAGATTTCCTCAAATTGTAACATTTCTGGTCGGAGGCATCCCACCTTGAAATATTGGCACAAAAAATTAATAGTCTCCCAAATTCAATACAACCTCAAACTAAAATGCAATCCAAATCAAAAAATTCAACAGAACAGGGTTTTCACAGATTCAGATAAATCATCCTGGAACAACTCCTCCATTAAAATTGAAGTTTTTAAAGAACTTCTAATGGGCTAGTCATACCAGACAGTTTCCAGATACCTCACTGAAGCTTCACTTATAGTTTCTCCATAAGATCCAGCATGTATACACACACTGTGAAAACTATTATTGATAAAAGACAAGGAAACATTTAGAATTGGTAGAATCTCTGATTTAGTGGCTCTAGGTCAATCCACTGAAGTCCTCAAAAGGGTAGTGGTCATCCAACTCTTATTTAAGATATATTTGCCAGCCTAACAATAGCTAACTTTAGTAATTATATTTATCTCAGAAATCAAAACCGTCCTCATTTTTGGCCATACCTTCCTTTCTCAAGCTCATCTCACATCAGCAATTTGAGCTACTGGCACTAATCTTGGATTAGTTTATACCAGGTTTCAGGATCTTGGTTAGGAATCAATATACTAAGATGGAACCAATTGCTTCATTACCTGTTTTCTACCTCCAAGAAGCAGAACCTGTTCACATACTTATTTTACATTCTAGGCTTAATCATCTCAGCTTTACTCCCAAGAACTAATATATTGCATTCTCCATGATTTAGTAACCATCAGACATAAATATTCTCATTTGTTCATAGTTTGGTTTGTCATTATTCCCAGACTAAAGTGGAAAGGAGCATACAACCCCTTGGCTATTGAGAACACCAGAAGTCTAGTTAACCACAGCCTATCCAGAGCAGCTCCTTTGCTAACCATAACAGTAGCTAAACACTAGAAACTATATGACAAAATGAAGGTTGGTTCAAACATGATGGAGTTCACTTATTTGAATTTGGTCTGGATTTCTTCAGCCTAAGCTTAACCTTGTGTTTAGAGGAATACTTTAACACAATTTACCATACAAACACTGTTTAAAGCTTGCTACATTCCATCCATCAGTAAAATTATTTTTACTGAATCTCACATATTACACCCAGTTGCAGCCATTTGTATGCCACTAAGTTCAGCTATTGTTTTAATTTTTGTATGTATGTATATATCTATATATATATCTATATATGTCTATATATATATATCTATCTATATATATATATATATATATATATATATATATATATATATATATATATCTATATATATCTATATATATATATATATATATATATGTGTGTGTGTGTGTGTGTGTGTGTATTGTATAGGGGGTAAAAGGCTGATTTAGCCTGGCGAGTGGCTCTTAAAGGCCTCAGTCCCCTTTTCTTGCACTGCCTTCATTTTCCCTTGTTTGAAATATAACCAAAAAATTAAATTACTAATGGCACTGCAGATGCAGTGCAGGATTTGATGGTGATGGGTTTAATTAAATTAAATTAAAAGCCATCAAAGGACTTTATGTTATGCCACCTGAATAGCAGGCCCATTTTTGTAGTGGTGTCATTTACATTCAAAGTTTCAGTGACCCATACAATGTTGATATTTGAAGTCAATGCCAACAAAGATTTACCATGTACCTTTTGGTTGTCAAGAAAACATGATCACACCTACAAAACATGTTTATGTATTCATTTGGGGAACTGGGCTAAAAAAAATCAAAGTCTTGTAAGCAAGACAATTTGTCCTGCTCCATTTCCAGGTAAAGTGGCAAAGTTAGGCTCAAGCCCTACTCATAACTATCCTTTCCTCTCAGCAACAGTTACGCTGAAAAGTATATAAATGATATATATATATATATATATATATATATATATATATATATATATATATATATATATATATATGAGACGTCCCTCCCTGGACTACATGAAAAGAGACATGGAGGAGCTCTCGGAATATGTAGCCCAGGTGGGTATGACCCTAGCCCTGAGCAGCATCCAGGCCACAGTACAAGCAGAATACATGCTCTCAGGTCCCTCAACAAAAGCTACAAATGTGACTCTGTCATTGTACATGTGGGTGTGAATGCCCTGAGACATACCACCTTAGACTACATGAAAAGAGACATGGATGAGCTCATAGATTATGTAGCCCAGGTGGGTATGACCCTAGCCTTGAGCAGCATCCTGCCATCACCCAGAATGATACCACAGTACAAGCACAAAATGATTGATTTCAACAATTTGCTAAGTTTCTGGTGTCATTCTAAGGGGATCCAGTATCTGTCTGTCTGAGATGACATGACTGACAGACCTCGATGCTTTGCCAGAGATGGCCTGCATCTGTCACCCCTGGGCATCCAGATACTTTTCAAGGCTCTTGCCACACCTATAGTGCCTTTTTAGGCAGTGTTTCAAAGACCAAATTACCACCATAACAGCTACAAACAAATGCAATCTGAGGATCATGTTGCTCAATGCTAGAAGTCTAAATGTCAAAATGCACTCACTCAAGGTACTACTCAAAATGGACAACATCGACATTTGTGCTGTAACAGAGACCTGGTTCAAGGCAGCAGAAAGCACCCCTCCACTATCAGGCTATATCTCATTCCACACCTTTCGGCCCCAGAATTTAGACTGAAGCTCCAAAGGCAGCGGTGTTTCCATATTCATAAAGGATGTGCACACCTCCAGACTGGTAGCCCAACATAATGCATCAAAGATACTACAGGTGCAGCTAACATTGGATAAGACAGCGATTCAGGTCATAACCTGCTATAGGTCCCCAACCATGTCCCAAGACTCACACTCCACATTCCTAAGCACCCTGGAGAACATTAAGGTCCAACCTAACACTCTCTTACTAGGCAACTTCAACTACCCCTCCATTAACTGGTTAAACTACTCATGTAGCAATACACTTGCCCAACATTTCCTGGAGTTCATTAATTCCAATGCCCTGGACCAGCTTGTTCTTACCCCCACTAGAGGTAGCAACATCTTTGACTTGGTCATTACTAACATGGGCGACCGTTGCTCTACACCAGTAGTCAGCTCCTTCCTGGTTAGGTCCGACCACAAACTAATCACCTTGGAAATCCACATCCCTCCCACCTTCCAAAGCAAAGGTAACCACCATGAAAACTTTTCCAAAGCTAACTTTGGGATCCTAAAAATAGAGGTGGCTAACTTCAAGGCATCCATGTAAATGGAGAATAGTTGCGTGACTGCAGAATCATACACCAATGCACTGTACGAACACGTACACAAATGCATGGATCTCGCCATACCCAACAGAACCAAGACACTCTCCTCCAAAAAAAGGAAGCCAATGTGGTGGTCCCCGGCCATAAACAAACTTTACAACAGAAGGAGGAAACAGATGCAGAATAAGGTAAAGTCCCAAGACTGGAAAAACTCCCTTATCTGCCTCATCAAAAAGTTGAGATCCCTCATCAAATCCTCTAAAGCTAGGCATGAAAACAGAATTGCAGCAGATAGTAAAGACAGCCACAAAGCCTGCTATAGTTATGTAAAGAATCTCCATGGCAATACCCAGATTTGATCTGAGACTGCACAATGGTACCTCCTATACCAAACCAAAAGATATTGCCAGTATACTGGCCGACAGATTCAATGCCAACTTTCCCCCGCCCCCCCCCCCCCCAGAGTACCAATCACAATACCAGTCAGCACTGTCCAAGGCCAAGAATACAGCTTTTATGGGACCTGACAATATCCCTGTTTGTGTTCTACATGAACTACAGAGTGAACTGGCACCTCACTTGTGTGCCCTGTTCAATCACAGCCTCACCTCAGGCTTTCTTAAAGTTGCAAACAAAAACCCCAGTCACTCACAGCTGCAGGCAATAAAAGTCTCCAGATTTTAAACACAAATTCAGTGTAGAATCAAATTCAGTAAAAAATAATGATCCAAAGGCAAAGTAATATCAAAGATTTAATAAAAAGTGAGTGCTTTTGCGGTACACCTGACTGCTTCATCAGACTTTAAAAGTACATACAATACAGCAAGCCATTTAAATATTTTACCCCTCACCCCCCCAAAGGACCAATCACAATACCGGAAGA